>NC_134484.1:16229483-16296983 GCF_040206685.1 Ascaphus truei | reverse complement strand
AGCCAATCATCGCGTGGGATCTTTCCCAAGCAACCAATCAGATCCAAGAAGGACTAGAAAAGCCAGATCAGAGGGAAATCCAAAATAGCCAAGAGACATGCACAAGCCTCACACCTCTCTCCCTGGCTATCTCAATGCCACTCACTGGGCAGGCTCCACCAGGTCTGGCAGAACAAGTGGCATCCCGGAGGACTGCCATTGATCTCCGGACCTGGTACTCCGCCTTTCCTCGCTGACCAAATGCTTTTCACACCTCTGGGCATCCTCTGACTGCTTTGAACTCCGATGTCCAGCAGATTTACCGGTGCCTATGGGTTAGCTCAGGCAGCCTGTTTGGACATCGGTTCCGAATGTAAAAAGCATGTTACATTACATTAAAGTATATTTTAATACACTTCTGAGTCTTGGGGGACAGGGGACAGAAAAGGAAAATGTTGTTTTATTTCTATCTGCCTTATTCCCCACACACACTTTCTCTTGGACTCAGTTTGGACTCTCAGAGTCCCCCTTCAACCTTATATACTATTGGGGCACCCACAAACCCTATACTGGTTGTGCGTCACCTTGGCACTAGCTTGGGTGACCCTTTAACAAAGGGATTCCTTCAGCTACAGGAATACATGTTTTATCCCTGTGTCTCCTTCTCCTTTCTGGGCTGTGCTGAAGCAGGGTACCCTAGTGGTGAGTTGCGCTTGCGTTTTCAAGGGGAGATATTACTGGGACAATGTGCCTACATGTATCCAAGAATCAGGCATGATTCCCGGGTACATTTATGAGGGAACCGATAACTATGGACCTCAACCTCCTGGGCACATTCTGTCAATGGTTCCTCTGCAAAAACCCCCTTGAAAAAAATACCAAAGCAATCCCTGCTGGATTGCATGTCCTGTAAGGAGAAAACACAAAAAATTATTTTAATACATATAGTATAACATTGTGATACAATGTTACTGTGTCCAAGAGCTGTCTATCTGGGACTTTACATGGATCAGGGGTAACCACAACGGGCTTGGCCTTTATTAGAGAGCCTGTTTACCCCTCCCATCACAAGAGGTGCTGCTTTACCTGTGCTGAAGCTTGAATATATACAGAAAAACTGACCTGTTTGGAGGTCGGGGGGGGGGGGGGGGGGGGCTTTAGAACTGGAGTTGAGCACTCCTGAGCTACAGTACTGCATGGGAAAGTGGAATAGGATTACCAGCCGCATCATAAGTAAGTAGCTACTCTTATAAGAGGGAGAGGAAGAGGGAGAAGGAGAGAGGGAGAGAGGTCAGGTAACGCTTTTGTCATGAATAATACATGCGAATTATTTTTATTTTTTTGTAGCGAAATAGTTGCATTGATAAGATAAATAAGTCAAAAACCCCACAATATTTCATGTGAGTTTTAGTAACGATTTTCATAACTCATAGGACCCAATTTGTTAGGCTATACAGCATATCCCATCAATGCATGCCACATCAATAAAAGGAAATACACCAGCTGCTTTTCAGTCCAACATCAGTGTCACCCCAAAGGCGGACATCTGAATGGATGTCTCCCCAAGAGCAGATGCCCTTTAGCACAGAAGTAACATCCAGTGTGCAAAGGGTTAACCCCATCCTCTGTCTTGATTCCAGTCCTGAAGCACAGGACAATATGAATGGCAATAACATATCAGAGAATTGTTTAAATTACTTCACCCGCCAGTGAACTTCAGAGTACTGTTGCCTTGATTTCCACTAAACACCTCTTCCTAATTTTCATTTCTCTACTGATCTCTCCATCAATTTGCAGCCAGCAGCTTCACCAACCTGTGACATCCTATCCCCGTCTACAATTAGACATGTGCAAGCTACGCAAGCGACTGGGGTTGTCGAATAGGATATATTTATTAACCGAGGTAATAAAGTAATATAATTTTAATTATTAAGATCTTTCATCAGGGCCGGAGGTGGGGGGGGGGGGAGTCTTGGTTCTCATGAATCGTTAGTGCTGTTACTTTTGTCTGATGCACCATATGTGTCACAGTTGATTTAAATTCCATTACCCCGGACAATGTATTTTTTTGCATTCACCAGATATCTTTTATACCAGTTGCCGCCACGGCAGTTGTTCATTATCTCATGCTGTGTGGTGGCTATCCACTTACCTGTTGTATCTTTCATACATCTGTCCAGCACATATTTGCAATGCGAGGATATGGGGTGACTGAACCCAATCTTTTTGGACAACAGCCCCCTTTGGGTTATCAATGCCCTTCGGGCAGACCCTATTGGTCCCTTGGTTTGGGAATCGGATTGAGGGCCAGCAGTGATTTAGAGATCAAGGTACCTTCCCTTTCGCTACCCCCGGCCACTTGTTCCCATTGTTTTTCTATCCTTTCCATCCCCCTCATTCCACTGTGTGTAGAGATATGTATCTAGGACCAGTTATTTTACTGTCCAATTCCCATTCCACCGGACAGATTTGCAGATTTACATGAGCCATTTATTTTATTTTTTTTGCAGCTCTTTATGCAGTTATCACTGAGCTACTGTAGATACCTATGGCTCTGTTGCCTTGCTTTTTTTTTTGGTCCCATATCTTTTATTGTATATATTATGAAAAATAGTGAAAAAAAGCGCAAACAACTTCAATGTGAAATTATATTAAATGTGAAAAATAATAATAAGTGCAATATCAATAAGTGCCAATATAATAAAATAACCCAGCTCAAACCTTCTGGTGGTCCCATTATCATTTATTATCATTACATTTGTTTTTAAAACATTGTTTTTAGATACAGCCACTTTCTAATAGACAGGTTATTCTCCAACTTGTATACCTCCTGCGAGCATTAAGTGCATGCTATTGGGATCTTCATGTTGTTTCCCCACCTTGTTGGGGTACTCTCTCCCTCAGGATTCCCTTCCGTGTTGTGTTCAGCATTGCTCTTCCCTAGTGCACCGGCTCGCTCCACATTATTCACTCTAGGTTGAGCGGGTATCCTTCTTGTTATCCTACAACTTGTAAACTATGACGGCTCGAGGGGGAAGACGGCGATTCCCAACAATTTGACGTGAGCCATTATCAACGAACTCAAGTAGCAGTTCAAAATAACCCCTGCACATTTCAAATCCGTCATAAATAAATGCCTTTTATATATGCCCTTTTGCAGCATCAGAGGGCTCATGGCTAGAGTAATCAGAGCGAAGAAGATGACTAAATAAATAAAGTGTTTACACTTTTTTAAATAAAATACATAAAGTTTTACATAAAATGCTTTTAATTGAGTACTATACTGTAGTTATTGTTTAGTTCTTATTTTCATTCTTGTTTTGAAGGTTTGGGGGGGTGCATGCAGGAAAAAAAACATCCAGCCATACTGTCAGATAATGTACAATACTGTACTTTAATTCATGCATCAACAGTATTTTGTTCTCTAATAAACAATCGCACCATTTTTTTATATTTCTTATTATTGGCTTAGTCGACTGTAGTACTGTACTTGTGTTTCAAAAATGAAAAAAATCATATTGTAGTTATTGTTTAATTCTTCTGTTCATTCATGTTTTGCAGGTTGAATGGGCCGAGAACAAAGCCGTGCTCAAGCAAGAAACCCACACATCAATACTGTCAAGTACTATACGGTACTGCATTTAAATTCATACATGCATAGGATTTCCTTCCCTAAATTTTTTTTTACAATTACAGTATGTAACATTTCAACATGTAAAAGACACAGCAATAATATGTCAGTTGGCGTTGTAAAAGATTGTATTATTGTCTTATTCTAGAACTGTATTACAAAAATACAAAAATTCATATTGTAGTCATTGTTTAATTCTTCTGTTCATTCATGTTTTGCAGGGTTAGCGGGCCAATAACAACACAGTGTTTGTGCGGGAAACACATCCAGCGACCCTGTGAGGTAATGTTGAGTACTGTAATTTATGCATCTACACTAGTTTTAATTTCAAGCAGGTTCCATACAAAACTTGCATGTGCAGAAATTCAATGACACCCATATGCGTTTTAACCAGGTTCCATAGAGACACGCATGCGCAGAGACACGCATGCGCAGAGATACAAGCGTACTGTACCTCACATGTAATTCGCACAGTTAATTACTGTATTTATGCACGATTCTTAATATAGAATATTCTCTTTTTACAGGTGAAGATATCCAAGAGCCAGCCAGGTCGAACAAGATGCAGAAAGAAGAAGATTGTACATTTGCAAGAAGAGCAAAGAAATTAGTATTATTGTATACTTCATAAAGCCTAATGTTTTCTATATAAAATATTTGTTATTTTAAACTTCTTTTTAGTGATCTCAAGTTTTTACATTTTCATTTCTTACATTTCAATACCATTACATACAATATGATATCATAATGGATTGTCCGAAAATGAATGTGAATAAGTAATGGGTTACATTGCTTTTAGATTTTGAAGACACAATAGCACACAAGCACCTACTATAATTTCTGACAGGTATTGCAAACAACGCTAAAACCATTGTCACTCCACTTTCATTCCGGGTCACATTCGAGTCCCAAATGAGAGCAACCATTAAACGCACAGTGGGTCATGCAGCGCCTGCAAAGACTATGAGACAATGTATCTGGCTACATCTATACTCACTAAGGTTATCTAAGCCCATCTAAATTCTACACTGTGCATTTTCTGTGAATGAATATATATATATATATATATATATATATATATATATATATATTTACAGTGGTCGACAAATCACCAAAAAAATCTACTCGCTGAACAAAAAAAATCTTCTCCCCACCTAGTACCACACGTGTGCTGCTTGGGCCAATAGGAGCTTGCCACGATGTTAAATACACTCGCCCGGGGCGTGCAGATGTATAGGTTTGTCGAACATTGTATATATATATATAGACTGCAACCAGCACAGATACCACACGTGCCTGCCTTGTGGACTCATTTTTCAGCTACAATCATCAGATATTATTTATTTTAACACATATTACCAATTGAAATAATTGTATTTAAATATACAGTACTATACGCAACATCTATTGCAATGATCTCTGCTGTCCTATAATTGACTGTACATCCTCCACTGAACATTATAGTATATCATTTGTTGATAACGCGTTCAAGTGGGCACTATTCCCCAAACACTATTACCAGAGTGAAGGACCTCAGTGCATACAATTGGGGCCTGTTCTTGACTATCAATTCCTCCATTTGTGAGGTTTGAGTGTCCTTATTGTTCTTTGTATATATATTCCCCTAGTGCACTGCCTCACATACAGTACATTACTTAAGGTGAGCGGGCACCACTTCTTGTACTGTCAAAGTTCAGTCTTAAAGTTTCCCAAACCAAGCAAGGTTTTCAAAATTTCTCTAATAAAACATGCTTAACCACAACAAAAACATGGTCTGTTGGTAACCCTTGAGGTATAAACGTGGACTAGGAAATATAAGCAAACATTTTTAATATGGAGATTCAGTTTATGGAGATTCAGTTGTCCTTCAGTACAGACTCCTTTAACATGAGTTCTGAGCTCACTCTCCTTTCCATCCCTGATTGAATATTAGGACTCCAAAGGAACCGTGTTTCAATATTGTGTGACACAGAAGTAATAATAATAATAACAATAACTTTATTTCATATAGTGCCTTTCTCCCAGTGGGACTCAAAGTGCTTCAGAATTACAGTATAGTGCAATGTTTGCAGCACATAGGAAAGTTACAGACACAGTGCTTGCCCCGTGGAGCTTACAATCTATGTTTCTGGTGCCTGAGGCATGGTGAGATAAAGTGACTTGCCCAAGGTCAACAAAGAGCTTGGACCGGAAATTGAATCAGGTTCCCCTGCTTCAAACTCAATGTCAGTGTTGACAGACTCAGTATCTTTACTCACTGAGCCGTTCCTTCTACTGATCAGTGCAGTGGTTTTCAACCTTTTTTCTCTCTCGGGGTAGCCCTAATCACAGTGCTCAGTTGCTGAGGCACCCCCACAACAGGAGATTCAGTCACAGAAGACACAGGACAGAGACAAAGAGAGTCAAAGACAGAGGGGGGCAGAAAGTCACAGGACACAGAGGGAACAGACTCACAGGACACAGAGGGGGAAAAGAGTCACGGGACACAGAGGGGGCAGATAATCACAGAAGACAGAGGGGACAGTGACAAACAGAGAGTTACAGGAGACACACACAACAGTAAAGAGCAAATACACACACGGCAACACCCCCCAGGCTCTTGACACTACCTCCAGATTGGTGGCATTACCCAGCAGCAGCCAATCTGGGTGGCAGAAACTGCCCACCCCCCTAGCAACTGCCATGCTCTCGCCCTACTCTGGGAAATTGGGGAGATGCTGTGGCACCCTTGTGATCCTCTTATGTAACCCCAAGGTGCCGCGGAACCCCGGTTGGGAAACACTGGATCAGGCTTTTGAACATGCATACTTGGGAAGGAGTTAAGAAACACTTATGACAATCAGATGTGTCCAAGTCTGCTCCTCTCTCTATTATTATATCACTTTTATTAGACTTAAATATCTCCTCAATGACAATAGTTGTGTAAACCTCTCAGAATAACATGTCGCTAACGTAAAACAAAATCGTTCTTACCGAACTTCCTAAATTACAGCAGATGTAGACGTACTGTAAGCAGAAAATAAATCACCATGTGTGGGAACACACTTTTATCTCTATTGATGAATAGGTCCTGAGAATATTCATGGGATCTACATGATGGATAAACTGTGCAACAAAACTGTTCATAATAGCCAAATTGTGAAGAGAAGCACCTTTATCTCCAAATAACCTTGACATTTATATCAAGGGCAGATCTTGACATCAGAATGGTTGGCAAATATGTAAAATGTTCAGAATCTGTAAATAAAACAACCACACTAATAAAAAGAGAAGTGCTTCCTGAGCTTTAAATCTCACAACCCAATATAACAAACTGAAATGGGTACACATTAAAGAAGTAGGAGTCATGTGACATTTGAAACATTGTTAAAGTCAATTGTTTCTGTAATCTCTCTATATATTTTTGTGACCATCCATTCTGGACGTTAAGGAGGTTAATGTGTGCAGCTCTGTGTGTTCTGATTCCACATTATGTTACTGTCTGTGTGAGTGATTGGTGTAAGCTGCTGCATTGACTTTCTGGAGGGACCTTTTTGAGGAGCAAAGAGGAAGTACCGGGGTTTTGTGCCTAAAAGTTGAACCCAACACTAAATTTAACATGGCTACTAAACACATTCCACTTTGTGGCAACACTTGACTTGAAAGAGTCTTATCAGACAAGATCAGGATAAGACAGTTTCTCTGATAATCTCTTTGCATGGAAAGCACATCTTCACTGCTTGATGGGTAGGATCAATTTAGAATAAACAGAAGAGGTAGCTACAGTATGTGAACGTTCGACTGCTGGCTTTGGGTTGCTTTAAGTAAGAATGCATACAGTCAAAAATAACTAGAAAACATATAAAAATAAGGTTTGTAACCTGCTTTAAAGAAGTAATGCAAGCCATTAAAAAAAATGTATAGGTTTAAAGCAGGGGATTTCTGGAGTTGAACCCCATTAATTTCAGTCCCGGACACCCCCTACATCCTGAGATTCAGACCGTTAAAGGAAGTGCCGGTTCTCAGTGGTCCCATTCATCCTCCAAATCCTGTATATAAACAATACAAAAACAAACTGTATGGAGTTAAACAGGCTCAGACATGTGGTGTTCACTTTGTCATTAATTAAGTGATCAATGGGTTGTTGGGTAAGACTAATATAACGAATATCATTCTATGTAGTCCAAAAAGGACAATGTGATAAAATGTAGTACTAGATATAGATCAATTACTATATCCCCCGTGGTACTGTAAATTAATTTCGACGCTCCTTGTGACATGTTTTTACTTTTCCTCAATGACCATTTTCAATGTTGCTTGATACCAAATATATTAGAAATAATGAGAAATTAAGTATGCACAACATGTACTGAATATTTTGAAATCATTCTGCCTTTAGCAAAACACAAATAATTAACTAATTGCTTTGAACTTTCCACATTTACTTTTCCCTACCATTTAATTTTGTATGCCTCTTTGAAAGCAGGAAAATCCGTGTTTAACACTGTATTTTAAATAGAGAATACTGTGAAAGTTGCACCTCTTGATAATGTGTATGGAAATAACCCAAGGCTACCTAAACCTATGACTCTGAGCTGTTCTCTAAATAGCTGTGTTTTACTTTGGCTGATTCCGACACTGATTGCTGTTAATTTTCTTAATTTTTCATGTTAATATTGGCTGATAGGTGTTTTGCTATGTAATGAAACAGATAATTAACTTCAAAAACAGTTTTACCTTTTTTTCCAGCATAAAATAACATTGAATTTGTTCACTTGATATAGGCAGCAGTAGACAGCGAGCTGAAATATTCAGATACCGCATTTGTACATATGGAAACATGGAACATATCTACCTTCTTTAATGCAACAATGTGACTTGATCTCAGGTACAGTAATACAAGGTACTTTGTTAATCAGTTCAGGTGCCTATCTAACTATATTGTCTACTACTGACATACAGTATCTCCTAGGGTAACACACAATGCAACAGTCTTATGTTGCATGGATAAGAGGGAGAATCTTCGAGGTTGGACGCTAGCTATTCAAGGCAGAATATTAGGCCCAAGAAACAACCTGCATTTTATGGGCTGCTGGACACTGGACTGTCATTGGCATGAAAACCAAGACTGGAAAATATGACATTGTGAACTTTTGACGCTGCAGGTGCTGCCCATTCTGTCTATTGAACATTTCAATAATGCCATACAAAAGGCCAAAGTAATTGTACAGAAATGTGATAGATAGGAGATGAACTCCCGAATACCGTGCTCAGCTAGATGGGAATCTTTGCAAGGGTATATGCAGATAGTGTATCATGTACAGAGTAATGTTTTAACATCCAGGAAGGAACAATCTTCTATAGCATGTATACCGTGTCATCCATGAAATTAACCCCTTCCTGTAACTGCAGGACCTGTATCTCCAGGTAAAGTCAGTGATAAATGTCTGACTACCTGATAACAGTATGTTGTCCCCTAGGAAGCATATGGGTGCATAAGGATAAGCCCCCAGCTGTGATTAAACAGGCTGGGGTACTCACGGTTGTAGAGGTGGATGTTCTTTCAGCGTGCGTCATGCTAATGATGAGCATATGTAGAAATCCTCAAAGAGGTAGGAGCGGAGCGGAGCACAGCAGAATGGATGCAGGGGCTGAACACCAGAGTAAATAAAAATCCTTTAATTCACGATCAACATAATTTTGTCTATCCACTACCATGATGTTGATCGTGAATTAAAGGATTTTTATTTACTCTGGTGTTCAGCCCCTGCATCCATTCTGCTGTGCTCCGCTCCTACCTCTTTGAGGATTTCTACATAATTGTACAGAAAGTCTGTGGTTTTCTGAGTTATACTGTGATAAGCAGTATTATCACTGTGACCAATAGCCTGTTCTAGTGTACAGTACATTGACAGATGTTAAATAAATGCTAGCAAAGTGCCAAAGATTATTGACTATTGCAGATTGTTTGAGTTAATAATATGTTTTATTATGTAGATAACATTTTTTTCTAAAAATGAAACATCAATCATCAAAGTCTGATAGGGTAAAAAAAAATCAATAAATACATAAAAAGTAGGCATTAAGGTCAAGTCATCAACCACTTATCGCTTAAATTAATACATATTTAAGGAAGGTATGTATTAGCCCGTTTGGTGTCTGTGCTATACTTTGGTACCCGTAGGCATCAAAGTGATTGTTTACTATTTACATGGCTTTGCACAGTATCGCATGCCTTTTCAGGGTGCTGGGTCTGTGCAGGCTGAGCGTAGATATAAGGCCCAAGAAAATTCAGCGCATCTCCAAAAACAAAAAGAGAAAAGAAAAATATAAAAGGTGAAGCAAGTTCATGCAACATGAAAAGATTATACTGGTGAGGTATGCACTTACGTGTAAGTGCCTGACCCAAGGCACATAAAGGTTTATTTTTACTCCTCTGCTCCCACACAGCCACAGATGGGTTCCGAAGCCTTTTTCATAAAAAGTTCAACTTTATGTAAAGAATCAGGTATACGTCAGGTTTATAATCATATAGATAGATGAGTATTAAAGAAAAGGACCAGCTCCAGTCACTTGAATCATCTCCGTGGACAGCAGCTCTCGCCGTTCCAGACAGCACCTTGCGTCACATCTGGTCTCCTCCGGTGGTTCACTGTGCTCCTGATGCTGGTCCCCTGGCAACCCTACGTATTTCGAAGGAGTTCCTTCTTCCTTAGGGGTATGTTTGGTAAGTCCTCGTGTTCCTTCCTATTTTTATCCCTGTCTATTACTACTCTGCAATTAACTTTAATGATATGCTTTACAGGTAGGAAGACATGGTACATAAACCGGAGGTAAATGTAAACAACTTGTAAATTTATATAATGACTCAATAATACTACAATTTTGCAAACAAAGTTTAACATAAAAAATGCATACAAATATACATCACATATTGTATATAGTTAAAATTATCCATAGATCTGCTTCTCATGGGTCAGGTTGGTAGTTAATTAAGCGATTACACATTTACTGAAATTAGGTATTTTTATGTTGATCGCTATAGAGTGTTATCAGATATCAAATAGTGTCTCCTATATATAAGCGTACGTTATGTTAGGCTTTTTGCACACGGACTGCGGTGGTGTACTCATTGCAGGACAGGAGAAATCCAGTACAGTTATGTAAAAAAGACACCTTGCATTGAGTTTTTATTATGAAATGCCTAAATTAATACAGTATTGTAACTTCTTTAGTACTAAGGTCAATTCACAATGGACCACTGGGGTTTTTGTTAAACACCTGCAAGTAGATACATTACTTTAGCACATTAGAATTCATTACAATTCATGAATATCTGCCACCTGGTGAATACGCGAAGAATTGCACCCAAATAAATCTGAACCATTATAATTAAATAGATCAAATGCGGATCAGCCGCGGTTGCCAGGCGGCGCGAATGGAGCATGAATGCGGCATGAATGCAGGGATATCCAATTTATTGCACGTGGAATTCAGAATATGCAACCGCCACACCTCCGAGAAGTTTTATTTAAGGCATTACATAGCCTGAAGGCATGACGAGGTACTCGTAGTGACCATCTCTGGTGTTAAAATCAGTCTTCCACTCACCCCTGTGCCTGATTCATACCAAGTTATAGGCTCCTCTTAGATCCAACTGTGGAGAAGATGGTTGCATCACGAAGGCGAACAAGAAGTTCCGGAATCAGAGGGAGCGGGTAGAGATTCTTAATGTAATGTTGTTAAGACCCCTGTAGTCTATACAGGGTCTTAAGGACCCATCTTTTTTCTGGACAAAATAGCCCGCATCTGCGGGAGAGCTGGTCTTTTGAATAAATCCCGAGCCAGATTCTCTTCTCTATAGGCCTTCATGGCTATAGTCTCTGGCTCTGACAAATGGTAAATCCACCCTCATGGAGGAAAATTCCCAGGGAGTAGATCAATGGGACAGTCAATGAGGGGGTAGTTCCCCCGCCTGCCTTTTGCTGAGACATCCTGAAAAGCCTTGTAGGCTGGAGGAAGATTGCCAAATGCCTCTGGTTTGGAGCAATGAAGGTTCCCCAAGGATTGTGGGAAAACCAGACACTTGTTGTTCTTGTATGTGTTTGTTTGATTGCTAATCTAAGATTACTAAAGGACACAAGTATAAGAATAAAAAGTATAAGAACAAAAAAGCTTGTAAAGCTTACTGGGGCCTTGTATCATCGTCTACCTCGACGACATAATAATTTTTTCTAAATCCTTGGAGCAACATCGTGAGCAGGTAAAGATGGTGCTTCAATGCCTTAGTGAGAATCAACTGTTTGCCATGCTCGAAAAATGTGAATTTGAGAAGTCTAGTCTTGCTTTTCTTGGATTCATCATATCCACTCAAGGCTTAGCGATGGATCATCTCAAAGTCTCTGACATCTAGATTGATCACTGCCCAAGGGACTTAAACCCATTAAAAGGTTCCTTGGATTTGCGAACTATTACCATTGTTTCATGGAGTATTTCTCAAAAATATTTGCACGTATAGCGGCCATGACCAAAAAGGGGGCAGAGCATGTTTCTTGGTCTCCAGAGGCACAAGCTACCACTCACAAATTAAAGAGACTATTTTCCATGACTCCTATTCTTGTTCACCCTCATCCTCTCCGTCCGTTCATCCTCGAGGATGATGCTTCCAAAGTTGGTGCTGGTGCAGTACTTTCACAGAGAACGGATTTCCAGTCACGTTTGCATCCTTGTTGCTTCTCTGCAGCAGAGCGTAACTAAGATGTCAGGAATCAGGAGCTCTTGGTGGTAAAGATGGCACTGGAGGAATAGTGACATCTCCAATAAGAAATTTCAATGCCTGTGACTATGCTAACGGACCACCGTAACTTGGAGTATCTGGGGGTGACCCGTAGGCAGAATACCGGCCAAGCGCGATGGGCTCTCTTTTTTACTCGGTTCAACTATATTATTTCCTTTAGACCGGGATCCAAGAATGTTAAAGCCGATGCCTTGTCCCACCAGTTTTCTTCTGAAGATGCACTGGAGATTGACCAGGTGCCTATTATTCCTCCTTCCAGAATTGTCGCAGCTATAACTCCCACAGTCATGGATCTCATTTGTAAAGCCCAGTCTGAGCTCCCCACTGGTATTTCTGTACCTCCTTATTGGCTCTTTGTTCCCTCCTCTCTTCGTCTACAAGTCCTCCAACTGGGTCATCAATCCAGAATTCCTGGGCACCCTGGAATTAAGAAAAAGGCTGAGTTTCACAAAGGACCTTCTGGTAGCCGGAGATCAGGAACGATGTCAAGGACTTTGTCTCGGGATGCACAGTATGCGCACGAACCAAAGTGTCATGCTCCTTAACATGCGGGTTACTTCATTCCCTTCCATGGTCACACTTGTCCATGGATTTCATTGTAGAGCTTCACCCATCCTGAAACATGACGGTAATCCTGGTCGTGGTCGACCGTTTCTCCAAGCAGGCATATTTCATTCCTCTGAAAAAACTACCCTCTGCTCCGCAGCTGGCAGATATTTTAATCAGTGAGGTATTCTGCTTGCATGGCTTACCGAAACATATTGTCTCTGACAGAGGCTGCCAATTTATTGCAAGATTCTGGAAGGCTTTTTGTCGCCTTTGGACATTGATCTCCATTTTTCTTCCTCTTACCACCCACAGTTCAATGGTCAGATGAAGAGAACCAATCAAATATTGGAACCGTTCCTCTGGTGCTATGTCTCTGAGCAACAGGATGAGCAATTGGGTGGACCTGCTGCCGCTGGAAGAATTCGCTGTGAACTTTCTGTCCCAAGAGTCCTTTAAGTGCTCTCCCTTCTTTGCAACTCTAGGGTATAACCCGACTGCCTGTCCCCGCGACTCCTCTACTGTAGGGGTTCCTGCAGCAGATACCAGGGCCGATGACCTTCAGAATCTCTGGAAAGGCATTCAAATGACCCTTCGCATGGCAGCAAAAGCACAGAAAAGAAATGTGGACAAACATTGGAGGCCATCAGCCGAATATCAAGTTAGTGATGAGGTCTTTCTCTCGATGTGGAATATTCGATTCCGTCAGCCCTCCGCGAAATTGGGACTACATTTTATCGGTCCCTACAGGATTTCCTTTAGAGTGAATGAAGTATCCTTCCAGCTGGAGCTCCGTGCATCACTAAAGATCACCTCCACATTTCATGTATCCTTACTGAAACTAGCAATCCAGAACTGGAACTCTACCCCTCCCGCTCCTGTTTCCGTGGATGGTCAACAGAAGTATCTCGTCCGGGAGATTTTGGACTCTGATGGACTGGAAGGTGTATGGTCCGGAGGAGAGGAGTTGGGTCAAGGCTTCTGATGACCATGCCTCCGCCTTGGTCAAGGACTTCCACAAGGGTTTTCCTACCAAACCCACTCCTGGGCATCAGGACATGGTTTCCAGCAGAGAACAAGGTATACAGAACCTTTCACAGACAAGGAGGAGTGGGGAAAGAGGTCTTATAAAGGGAGCAGGCAATAATATAAAGGGAGTAGGCAATAATTCCAGACTGAGGCTGACTTCCGGCCTTTGTGGCTATGTTGGTGGGGGCAGAAGTCCATGCTAGGTGGCCATGTTGGGAGGTCCTATATGGATCCGGACTGAGGCAGACTTCTTGCCTTGGTGGCCATTAGGGTAGAGGCAGATGTCCTGCCTCGGTGGCCATGTTGGGAGATCCTTATAAAATCCCTCCTTTTAGGGGCAGGCTCCGACCTGCATTGTACTTTGCCTATTGATGATGATCTCAGAACGGTGACCCCTACTATTCTGCCTTCTCCAGCTCTGACTACAGAACAGTGACCACGGTTGTCCTGCCTTCTCCTGCCCTGACCTCGGACCTGGACCTCACTTCTCTATTCTTCAGGATTCAGATCCCAGGTACGGGTCAGTCTCTACTCTCCACCTCTGCTTAGCGGGTCTGTCCCCTGGACAGTACACAGCGACGTACGCGACCATAACAGGCAAAAGGAGACATACAAGCACCCAAGGTAATTAGTAAAAGCAATACCCTGCCAGGTATGATTGACTGACTGGATTCATGTCATGCCTGGGTTAGTCAACTAATATGTTTGCCTTTTGAGTCAGTTC
Source organism: Ascaphus truei (assembly GCF_040206685.1). NCBI lineage: Eukaryota > Metazoa > Chordata > Amphibia > Anura > Ascaphidae > Ascaphus > Ascaphus truei. Next base: position 16,282,298 of record NC_134484.1, on the reverse strand, counting down.
TGGCCATTGAAGGTTGAATAATGCAACCCACCTTTTTGTAATTTATGTTCTTACAGTTCAAGATGTGTTAAGAGATATATTGAATTTCCTAGTCAGAAGAGAGAGTGGCAGGACCTGAACTTAGTCTTCTGTTGGCATACCAGAGACCACTACACATGGAAACCAAGTCCAGGATCCCTTCATACATATATTTTTTGCTTTAAGTATATTTCCCTTCACCTTGTTAATGAACGGCTTTTTACCAATTTCATGTCACAAAGCCTTTATGGCACAGGTGCTCAACACCAGTCCTCAAGCTCCCCAACAGGTCAGGTTTTCAGGGGATATCAATACTTCAGCACAGGTGGCTCAATCAGTTCCTGCTTCATCACAGGTGGCTCAATAAGAGGCATAGGGGGCTATGCACTAAGCTCCGAGCTTTCGCGCCGGGTTGAAAAAAATTAGCACGTCCGATAAAAAATGAAGCCGGCGGCGTGATTCACTAAGGCCCTCAGCCCATTTTTTATCGGACGTGCCCAAAACTGGCTTATCGTGCGTGCAATGTATTTCCCCCCTGCTATCGCACTTAAAGTTCCCGTACGCTAGCTGATAGAAAAAAAAGCTGCTTGTAACATTTGCATGGAGATTTGCCATCTCCATGCAAGGCTGTTACAGGCGATCGTACAATAAATAAATACATTTTAATTATAGTGTACATGAGCAGGGGGTCTCCAGAGCTGAACAGTGTTGGTTTCAGGTCCGAGGACCCCCTACTTCAGGAGATATAGGCCCCGTTATGGGGTGCCGGTATCACCTGCAGATATTCAATGTCCCGGTCACGTGACGCGGACACTTGAAAGTGCAGGGGATACCGGCACCCCATAATGGGGCCTATATCTCCTGAAGTAGGGGTCCTCGGACCTGAAACCAACGCGGGTCAGCTACGGAGACCCCCTGCACATCTACACTATAATTAAAATGTATATTAAAAAAAGAATTAACAAACATCAATACACGACCCCCCTCCCCCCCTCCGCCCTAACACATACAGTACAATAATGTGCAAAATAACTATTATCCAGATATGGATAATAGATTATTTGCCCATTATTAAACACTGCATTAGCATACCTAAATACAGTCAATAAAAACAGTAGCCCGCTAATCCAATCAATACAAGCAGTAACAACATCAACAATTATTTAATTAAACCATTAACCAATGAAACCAATTAATTCCTAAACCAACTCAAAATGAATAGTAACACTAACCAATCAAACCAATTAATTACAACAACATTAATGAATGTAAACATTAAAAGACAAAGAAATACATTCAAACAATCTCTGAAAAAAACATAAAATGCATTAGCCAACATAATACAACATGAACTACAAACGAACACCAATCGCAAACATTTTATTACATTAAGCAGGAAAAATACAAACAATTACATCCACCTAAGAAACTGGCATTAAAAAAACCAACAGCAATACCAAGCCACAAATTCCCCCAAATATTGTCATAATAATGTATTAATCTGTACCCTAAAGTGGTACAGATTAATATATTATCAGTCAATGTGCCTCCCCCAAAAAATCAAAAATCACATCCAATGAAAAAACCTGTAAAAAGAGACATTTACAAACATTGAATATATTACTTACCATTAGAAGCGGTGGCCCTCCGACTCCCGGAGAAACAGGAAGCTCACGTACCTTGAAGGCCTCCAACAGCATCCGATGCCATCCGCCATGAAGATACAGCAAAGGTACCCAAATCTTCTTTTTCTTTCTTTACTCACCTTGATGTTGTATTATGTTGGCTAATGCGTTTTATTGTTCTTTCAGAGATTGTTTGAATGTATTTCTTTGTCTGTTAATGTTTACATTCATTAATGTTGTTGTAATTAATTGGTTTGATTGGTTAGTGTTACTATTCATTTTGAGTTGGTTTAGGAATTACAGTAATTGGTTTGTTGTTACTGCTTGTATTCATTGGATTAGCTGGCTGCTGTTTTTATTGACTTTATTTAGGTATGCTAATGCAGTGTTTAATAATGGGCAAATAATCTATTATCCATATCTGGATAATAGTTATTTTGCACATTATTGTACTGTATGTGTTAGGGCGGTGTATTTAGTTAGAAATAATGTATAGTATTTTTGTTGGCACAACATTGGTACCGCAGGCCCGCGGGTACCCCAGGACTCCCTCGGGGACCCCTGTGGGTTCTGCCGGGGACACCCGCCGGCCTGTTGTATTGGTTTTGCACCTGCAAAAAGGTAAACAAAGAATTTTTTCTAAGCCCAGCTTTTTTTATCACCAGCCTTTAGCTGGTGAGCTTTATTCAGCGCAACTTTAACGTCCTATCAGTTTGCATTGCTTAGTGAATCCCGCAGAAGGGCAGGATTCAGCGCAAACAGCTGATCGAACGATCAAAGTTGGACTTAGAAAAAATTTCAAGGAAAAGCCCGTTTTAGAGCGCAAAGTGCCTGTTTGCGCGGCTTAGTGCATAGCGCTCGGCGGAACTTCACGTTCTAAAAGCACTTTGCGCTTTTAAAACGACTTATCACTCCTTAGTGCATAGCCCCCTTAGTGTTCATTGGGGGTGGGGGTGGAGTGCTTGAGGACTGGAGTTGAGCACCACTGTGGTATCAAATTGGTTAAATATCATTGTTAATACTTGCTTTAAATTCCTCTACAGAATCTTTTAGAAGAATGTGTACAATTTATTTTCTTTAGTCTGTTAGAAGTACTGAGATCTGATACTTGAATGGTTTGTTCACACGAGATTTATGTATTATAAATGTAGAATTTGAGCCATTTTCCACTGTGGATTCCAGAGGGCCATACAACTGGTTGCACAGTAATGAAATATTGCTATCAAAGGCATGACATGTATTTCATAATAATTGTAATGACTGTATTTTCTTCCACCAAATTGTCCTTGGTGATGGGTGTACATCACTTCTCATTGTGCTGTTACAAGTGATTTCAACTGCTTGACAATTCCCATTTCTCTTGGGTAAATACACTTTCATTTTGAAGCTCAGATTCCCCCTCACACTGCTTCCATCTGTTCACATAGCAGTTGCAGTGATATCCACATGAAATAATCTTGTTTATATAAAAAAATAAAGGTAAATCAAAAGTAACAGCCTAGGATACAGATGTGGCCAGTCTTACTGTCCTCGGTGCCGCGATTTGCACTGCTCCGGTGCGGCTGCAGTGCGGCCATATTAGGGCTGCAGCTCTAACAGCCCAGAGGACAGTAAGTTTCCCAAAAGGATTAAATACCTCAGTCTGACTCCAAACGACTGTTCATGGTCCCAAGGTTCAACAAAATATCCGGCCACTCTTCTTTCTCTTACCGTGCACCTCACAGCTGGAACAGTCTACCGGAGACTCTCACATCCACCACCAGTTTAAATTCTTTCAAAACTAAAGCGGTCTCACATTTTAATCTGGCATTAACACTTGAGAAAAGCCGTTGCCTCGGCCGAATTGTCACAACTTTGGCACAATAAATTAGATTTTAAGAAATCCGTAGTGCCCTGAATAACTTTTTTTTTTTAACATATTCTCAGACACATCTGGTACCTTTGATAACTAACTGTATGCAAAGTTAAACTGATGCACTAATTGAAGTTGTTGCTGTCTTAGTGGTGTTGGTTTACGTTGCTTCATGCCCCTTATATTTCTAAGCAGAAACGTGTTCTTCATATTCTCTCAAACACGTACATTTTGAGACAGAAACTAGACATCAATACACACCTTTAAAATAAATAAAATGTAACTGTTGCTATAATAGTTTATGATATTCTGGATCATTTTAAACAAATAATACTTCAGCTGTTATGCTGGAAAGCATTGGAACTTTGCCTGTTTCTACAATCAATGTGTCAATGTTGCCACCTGGACATTTTTTCAAGTGCTAAACTGCCCATTAGTTACAGCCCATTGATGATGAATCTTTATTTCTGGTTCAGCTGCTGATCTGCACATGTCACGTACAGATATGCAGCCTGGCAATGAATGGATAAAACAATGCTCTTCTAATCCTATGAATGGGGATGAACAATGCAATAGGTATATTTTGAATTCCGGAGCAGCGATATCAGAATTAATTCGTATGAAGATAAAAATGGACAAGCTCATCCCATTCCACAATTAACAGATGTAATACAAATCATTGGGCCAATGCACTTGAGACATTAAAGATAGTACTGACATCCTAAGTGTGAGGCATTTCAATAAGACTCATAATGATTATTGGTTTCTTCTTTATGGCAATTCAACCATTCAAAATGTGGATAATAACCGACTACTTATACAAATGCCTCTGCAGGAAGAGCTTGTTTGATGTGTATACTAAATTCTGTAACCCCCAAAAAACTTAATAACGTGTGCATCTTCATATAACTTCTGTTCATTTATTTAAACTGTCTTTCTATTATTTTGTTATTGCATGACTTCCACTTGATAAGGTCGATCAAGGTATAATGATTGAGACATATTATATTATACTGCTCAAACAACCAGAAAAATACATTGCAATGGATCCTTATCTCCCTCACATGGCCAACAAGCTATGTTATGCTATGAAGTTACTTCACTATGCTGGAGAAGAGATCAGCTCAAATGAGTGGGCTAAAATATTTTCCAGCACAGTGAAGCAGTCTTTCTGCATCTTGAATGATACAATTACTGTATATGTTTTGTTGGGGCCAGTCAAGAATAACCCAGCCTGTTTTCTGCGTTTGTCTAAAACTTGAGTTATCTAAGAGCAACCTGGTCTGGGATTGAGGGGTGATTAAAACCATAGACCACAACCCTTGCTCACAGTGGAAGTAACCAAAGCATCTTTATGTAAATTAAAAGAAATTACAAGGTGATCTGGATTAAACAAGAGGGTGTGGCCAGGAAGACATTTCACATGTCAGTGCAAGTTTTCTAAAAATAAAGATATATTGAATCTGATATCATTCACAAGAATAACAAATGTAGCTTTATAACATTTGAAATCGGACAGATAAAATTATGCTAAACAATCCACGATTGTGAGGGTGCAAAGGTCAGATATTTGTTTCCCCCCATTAGGAGTGAAGACTAATCTCGAAGTCTGCAGCAAACACACTTGAACCCATTGATGTGGGTCCCATTCTTCTAGGTGTTACAGAAAGGACAGCAAAATTGAGGAAAACTTCGGCGGTCACTGCAAACGTAGGAACTCAGCCACAGACGAATTAAAATCAATATTTATTCAAATCTTGGTGCTGGACATCACAGAGATTCACATCCTCTGACGCGTTTCATTCCGTTAGGAACTTTATCAAAGAATACAATGAATCTGTTCACAAGTATCTTAAATAGGCTGGTTCCTGTCTCCTATTGGCTGAATATTTAATTAAATCAGTTGAAAGCCATTAGTAAATCACTGATTATAATTGAGCCCTTATGTGGAGACGAATCCTGTATGCAAAGATATACTGTGAATCTACTATATATTTGTGAAATCACTGTATGTCTGCGTCCCAAGGGTCAATCGCATTGGACCTTGGCCCTGTCACTCCGGCTCAGGCCATGCCCGCCCCCGCACACCTCTCATTGGCCTACGTCCAACACCAATGCCACACTGTCCCACCCCTCACTGACTCTCATTGGCCTGCGTCCAATGCCCGCCCCCGCACACCTCTCATTGGCCTGCGTCCCACCCCTCACTGACTCTCATTGGCCTGCGTCCAATGCCCGCCCCCGCACACCTCTCATTGGCCTGCGTCCCACCCCTCACTGACTCTCATTGGCCTGCGTCCAATGCCCGCCCCCGCACACCTCTCATTGGCCTGCGTCCAACACCAATGCCCTAATACAGTGTTTCCCAAACTGTGCGCCGCGGCGCACCTGGCTAGAGAGGCGCCGCGATCAGGGCCGCCAGCAGCGGGAAACAAGGGCTGCTAGCTCATTTAAAAAAAAAAAAAAAAAAAAAACCTCTGAGGGGAAGCAGAGGAGCGGTCACGTGACCGCTCCCATCCAATGGGGACTGCAGCCTGCCCGGCATTGCCTTCAGTGCCCGGCATTGCAACTACAAAGCCACCAGACAGCAGTGTGTGTGTGTGTGTGTGTGTGTGTGTGTGTGTGTGTGTGTGTGTGTGTGTGTGTGTGTGTGTGTGTGTGTGTGTGTGTGGTGTGTGTGTGTGTGTGGTGAAAAACGGGCTGCAGGGTGTGTGTGTATATATGTATATATGTGTGGTGTGTGTGTGTATATATGTATATATGTGTGGTGTGTGTGTGTGTGTGTGTGGTGTATATATATATATATGTGTGATGTGTGTGTGTGTGTGTGTGAATATATTTATCAAAGTTGCACAATGTTAATAATTTATTCTCACATGTCTTTTTTTTAAAATGTTTAAAATATTATATAATATACACACACACACACACACACACAGCTACCAAGTGACAAACACACACAGTGATACCCGCCTCCCAAGCGCTGCTTGCTGTCTCCTCTGCCAGGACAGCAAAAAGCTCCTGGTAGAGCGAGCGGCAGCAAGCAAGAGCGAGCAGCAGCACCTAAGCGCTTACTATGTCCCAGGCCGGAGGAACTATAGCCGCGTTGATTACAGATGCAGGGGCTTTGTGCATCTGTTCAGCCCGGCTCAGCGACGCTGAGCTGCCTACGCTGAGAGAGGGAGGCCCGGCGCTCACGCTGGAGGAGCAAGCACCGGGAGACAGATGTCTCCCAGCAGCACTGCAGCGTCACCCCCCCCCTCCCTCCCCGCAGCACACCGGCCCTCCCCCCACGTGGCACAGGCCCCCGCAGCACTGACCTCCCCCGTGCAGGGACCGGGCCGTTCAGCCATACCCTCCCCCACCCCCCCGTATCTGTGTGTATTTATTTGTGTGTGTGTGTGTGTATCTGCATCAGTGTGTGTGTATCTGTGTGTATTTATTTGTGTGTGTGTGTGTATTTATTTGTGTGTGTGTGTATTTGTGTGTGTGTGTGTGTGTATTTATGTGTGTATTTATTTGTGTGTGTCTGAGAGAGAGAGTGAGGTCAGAGAGAGAGAGAGAGAGAGAGAGAGTGAGGTCAGAGAGAGAGAGAGAGAGTGAGGTCAGAGAGAGAGAGAGAGTGAGGTCATAGAGAGAGAGAGAGAGTGAGGTCATAGAGAGTGAGGTCAGAGAGAGAGAGAGAGGGGGGTCAGAGAGAGAGTGAGGTCAGAGAGAGAGAGAGAGTGAGGTCAGAGAGAGAGAGAGAGAGTGAGGTCAGAGAGAGAGAGAGAGTGAGGTCAGAGAGAGAGAGAGAGAGAGTGAGGTCAGAGAGAGAGAGAGAGTGAGGTCAGAGAGAGAGAGAGTGAGGTCAGAGAGAGAGAGAGAGTGAGGTCAGGGAGAGAGAGAGTGAGGTCAGAGAGAGAGTGAGGTCAGAGAGAGAGAGAGAGAGAGAGAGAGAGAGAGTGAGGTCAGAGAGAGAGAGAGAGAGAGAGAGTGAGGTCAGAGAGAGAGAGAGAGGTCAGAGAGAGAGAGAGTGAGGTCAGAGAGAGAGAGAGTGAGGTCAGAGAGAGAGAGAGTGAGGTCAGAGAGAGAGAGAGAGAGAGTGAGGTCAGAGAGAGAGAGTGAGGTCAGAGAGAGAGAGAGAGAGAGAGAGAGAGAGTGAGGTCAGAGAGAGAGAGTGAGGTCAGAGAGAGAGAGTGAGGTCAGAGAGAGAGAGAGAGAGTGAGGTCAGAGAGAGAGAGAGTGAGGTCAGAGAGAGAGAGTGTGAGGTCAGAGAGAGAGGGAGGTCAGAGAGAATGTGAGGTCAGAGAGAGTGTGAGGTCAGAGAGAGAGAGAGTGTGAGGTCAGAGAGAGTGTGAGGTCAGAGAGAGAGAGAGAGGGAGGTCAGAGGTCAGAGAGAGAGAGAGTGTGAGGTCAGAGAGAGAGAGTGTGAGGTCAGAGAGAGAGAGTGTGAGGTCATAGAGAGAGAGTTCTGAGAGAGAGAGTGAGGAGAGAGAGTGAGGTCAGAGAGAGAGAGTGCGGTCAGAGAGAGGTCAGAGAGAGAGAGAGTGAGGTCAGAGAGAGTTAGAGTGTGTGAGAGAGAGTGAGAGTGTCTGAGAGAGACACCAACTGCGCACTGCAACTGTTAGGTATGTTTGTACACCTATGTATGTATGTACACCTTTGTTTTTACTTTGGGCGCCGCGTAAAAATCCTGATCGCCTTGGGGAGCCTTGAAAAAATTCTGATTGCCTTGGGGAGCCTTGAACCGAAAAAGTTTGGGAACCACTGCCCTAATACTTCCACACTGTCCCACCCCTCACTGAGTTTTGGGAACGCTTTGCTTTTGCAACACATAATCCTCTAATCCTCAACCTGCTCTGGGGCCACGCTTCACAGCTATCAAAACCTTCACGTCTGCTACCACAGACTGCCGAATCAGGTACAGAATCTACACAAAACGCACAAACACAGCACACACACACATTCACACAACACCAAACACTGCAGACTGCCTCTTCAAACCCCCCCTCCCCTCCACGCCACACATCTCCCTCCCGCAACCGGACCGCGAGGCCGCGGCCTCCACTCACACACCATGGCAACGATGTCCCTCCCCCTATCCCGCCACCTCACACAGTGTAGCTCCCGCGAACCGCACAGCACGCCTCATCTCCTGCACCTCACACAGCTCCCTACCGCAACCAGACCGCGAGGCCCCCTACCCCGCTACACCATGCCACCAATGTCCCTCCCCCTATCCCGCTACCTCACACAGTGTAGCTCCCGCTATACACCACTCCCTCCCGCTACACACCACTCCCTCCCGCTCCATTCCCTCCCCAGCGGGGGAACAGGCAGGCTGCCACGCGGCGCCTAAGATGGCGGACCCCCTTCCTCCCTCGTGCTCCATTCCCTCCCGCTCCACTCCCTCCCGCTCCACTCACCACCCTCCCGCTCCATTCCCTCGCGCTCCACTCACCACTCCCTCCCGCTACACACCACTCCCTCCCGCTACACACCACTCCCTCCCGCTACACTCACCTCCCTCCCCGGCATGGGAACAGGCTGCCACGCGGCGCGTAAGATGGCGGACCCCCTTCCTCCTTCGCGGCGCCGAGTGAGAAGATGGCGGCGGCCGGAAGTACAGGTAGGTGTCGCATGTGTGTGTGTGTGTGTGTGTGTGTGTGTGTGTGTGTGTGTGTGACACTGCCCCCCCTCCTGTCCACTGCCCCCCCTCCTGTCCACTGCCCCCCCTCCTGTCCACTGCCCCCCCTCCTGTCCACTGCCCCCCCTCCTCCTGTCCACTGCCCCCCCCTCCTGTCCACAGCCCCCCCCCTCCTGTCCACAGCCCCCCCCCCTCCTGTCCACAGCCCCCCCCTCCTGTCCACAGCCCCACCCCTCCTGTCCACTGCCCCCCATCTCCTGTCCACTGCCCCCCTCTCCTGTCCACTGCCCCCCTCTCCTGTCCACAGCCCCCCCCTCCTGTCCACTGCCCCCCCTCTCCTGTCCACTGCCCCCCCTCTCCTGTCCACTGCCCCCCCTCTCCTGTCCACTGCCCCCCCTCTCCTGTCCACTGCCCCCCCTCTCCTGTCCACTGCCCCCCCCCTCCTGTCCACTGCCCCCCCCTCCTGTCCACTGTCCACCCCCTCCTGTCCACTGTCCACCCCCTCCTGTCCACTGTCCACTGCCCCCCCCTCCTGTCCACTGTCCACCCCCTCCTGTCCACTGTCCACTCTCCTGTCCACTGCCCCCCCTCCTGTCCACTGCCCCCCCCCTCCTGTCCACTGCCCCCCCCCCCGCTGTCAACTGCCCCCCCCTCCTGTCCACTGCCCCCCCCTCCTGTCCACTGCCCCCCCCTCCTGTCCACTGCCCCCCCTCCTGTCCACTGCCCCCCCCTCCTGTCCACTGCCCCCCCTCCTGTCCACTGCATCCCCCTCCTGTCCACTGCCCCCCCCTCCTGTCCACTGCCCCCCCTCCTGTCCACTGCCCCCCCCTCCTGTCCACTGCATCCCCCTCCTCCCCCCTGCCCCCCCCCTCCTGTCCACTGCCCCCCCTTCCTGTCCACTGCCCCCCCTCCCCCCTTCCCACCGCCTCCCCTCCCCCTTCCCACCGCCTCCCCTCCCCCCTTCCCACCGCCTCCCCCCCTTCCCACTGCCTCCCCCCCCTTCCCACCGCCTCCCCTCCCCCCTTCCCACCGCCCCCCCCCCCTTCCCACCGCCCCCCCCCCTTCCCACCGCCCCCCCCCTTCCCACCGCCCCTTCCCACCGCCCCCCCCCCCTTTCCACCGCCTCCCCACCCCCTTCCCACCGCCTCCCCCCCCCTTCCCACCGCCTCCCCCCTCCTTCCCACTGCCTCCCCCCCCCTTCCCACCGCCTCCCCCCCGCCTCCCCCCCCCTTCCCACCGCCTCCCCCCCCTTCCCCCTCCGCTCCCCTTTCCCCCCCCTCCGCTCCCCTTTCCCCCCCCTCCGCTCCCCTTTCCCCCCCTCCGCTCCCCTTTCCCCCCCCTCCGCTCCCCTTTCCCCCCCCTCCGCTCCCCTTTCCCCCCCTCCGCTCCCCTTTCCCCCCCCTCCGCTCCCCTTTCCCCCCCTCCGCTCCCCTTTCCCCCCCTCCGCTCCCCTTTCCCCCCCCTCCGCTCCCTTTTCCCCCCCCTCCGCTCCCCTTTCCCCCCCCTCCGCTCCCCTCCACCCCCCCCTCCGCTCCCCTCCACCCCCCCCCTCCACCCCTGCACCCCCCTCCCCTCCACCCCCCTCCCCTCCCAACCCCTCCCACCCCTTCCCCCCTCCTCTAACCCTTCCCCCCCCCGCTCCTCTAACCCTTCCCCCCCCCCGCTCCTCTAACCCTTCCCCCCCCCCGCTCCTCTAACCCTTCCCCCCTCCTCTAACCCTTCCCCCCTCCTCTAACCCTTCCCCCCTCCTCCAACCCTTGCCCCCCTCCTCCACCCCTTGCCCCCCTCCTCCTCCCCTTCCCCCCTCCACCACCCCCTCCTCCCCTTCCCGCCACCCTTCGCCTTCCTGCCCGCCTTACCTCCTCCCCACCCCCGCCTCTGCCTTTCACCCGCCCTTACTCCGGCCGCCTCTGCCTTTCACCCACCGCCTCACAGCCGCTGCACGCACTCAACAGACACCCGCCACACTCAACACATACCTGCCGCCACACACACCTGCTGCCTCCCGCCGCTACGCACTGACATCACTGTCCCACCGCCTCACACCCTAGCAGGACCCCCACGCACAGACAGCACTCACAACCCACGCGCCACCCACCGCCTCACACCCTAGCAGGACCCCCACTCACAGACAGCACTCACAACCCACGCGCCACCCGCCGCCTCACACCCTAGCAGGACCCCCACTCACAGACAGCACTCACAACCCACGCGCCACCCGCCGCCTCACACCCTAACAGGACCCCCACTCACAGACAGCACTCACAACCCACGCACCACCCGCCGCCTCACACCCTAGCAGGACCCCCACTCGCAGACAGCACTCACAACCCACGCGCCACCCGCCGCCTCACACCCTAGCAGGACACACGCCTCACATTTTTACATCACTTATGGCACCAAAATTTACATTGTGTACTGTGGTGTGGTTACAATAAACCATTTTTATACAACATCGTATTACATTTTCTTCCATCTTTCTTTTCAATATTATTATCCAACCTTTACAACAAATACTCACCTATTGTTCCACAATTTATAAATAATACTACCTATTACGCATTTACATCCCGGGCAACGCCGGGTCTCTCAGCTAGTATACAATAAACATTCAACAAACAAGTGATGACAAAAAATCAATATACAAATAGTTGATAACAAATTTAAAAAAATTAAAAACAAAGCCAAGTAATGTGCAGCAACCTACATATAAAATATAGTGATAATACTTTTGCACTTTGAGGACATATTTAGATTTATGGAAGGAAAAAATAATAATAGATATACATATATGAATCTATAACTCCCAAATATTGGGACTGAATGAACCTTGCTTGTTCATTAAAGGGTAAGATATACATATATAAACCAATACCGTATCAATGTATATTGAAGAGTTAATAAAGTAATAGATATGTATACACATACGTTGATAATCATGAATTTGTATACAATTTAAGTACAATTATACAATATTGCGAGTATCTCATTGTTATATGCTTTCATAAAAGTACAAGGGTCATACTGTATACCCTACATGAAAGTCAATTGAACACTTTTAATGACATTGATAGTTAACAACATATAACTGTCATGTGTATGAATTACATTGGGGACAATATCCAAATACTACATACTTTGTATTGATAAAAAATGCAGTAAATAAAATAAATTGATATAAAATATATGAATTGAGATGCATGGAGACACACTCTCAAGACTCCCCTAGACATCAACCATGTAAGAAGTGTTTTAACTCCCACTCATGGTTAATGCCGTGTGGGTGGAGAGTGTTGAGAGTGTATATCCAATACATCTCTTGTTTATTTAACATATTTTCCCTGCTGCCACCTCTAGGGTGGCAGGGCACATGTTCTATAGCAGAAAAAGAAAAGTTTTTAATGCCCCCATGATGACATTGTGCAAAGTGCCTGGGAACCGGATGATTTAAGTCCCCTTTCTTGATTAACCGTACATGTTCAGATATTCTTATTCTGAGTGGTCTTATAGTGCGGCCTATGTATTTTTGTCCGCAACCACAGAAAAGTATATAGATAACGAATGAAATGTTACAATTGAGAAAAGACTTAATATAGTATTTCTTAAGATTGGTATTATAAGAAATATATTTCCTTTGACAGGCGTACTGGCACATAGAACAAGTTCCACACTTATAAAAACCTTTTGGAATGCTGTAAATTTGGGTTAGGTTGGACTTAGAATTAAACATGCTTGGTGATAAGTGTGATGCCAAAGTTTTGGCTTTCCTTTTGGCTGATAAAGAAAGGACTGTCAAGATTGGACAATAAAAAAAGTCCTTTCTTTATCAGCACCTATAGCTCACAATCTAGGGCCTTGTGCCAACATTGGGCAGATGTCTTTGTCTAGTAAAAGTGTATGCCAATGTTTGGAAATTATCTTACAAATTTCCTGGGATTGTGAGCTATAGGTGCTGATAAAGAAAGGACTTTTTTTATTGTCCAATCTTGACAGTCCTTTCTTTATCAGCCAAAAGGAAAGCCAAAACTTTGGCATCACACTTATCACCAAGCATGTTTAATTCTAAGTCCAACCTAACCCAAATTTACAGCATTCCAAAAGGTTTTTATAAGTGTGGAACTTGTTCTATGTGCCAGTACGCCTGTCAAAGGAAATATATTTCTTATAATACCAATCTTAAGAAATACTATATTAAGTCTTTTCTCAATTGTAACATTTCATTCGTTATCTATATACTTTTCTGTGGTTGCGGACAAAAATACATAGGCCGCACTATAAGACCACTCAGAATAAGAATATCTGAACATGTACGGTTAATCAAGAAAGGGGACTTAAATCATCCGGTTCCCAGGCACTTTGCACAATGTCATCATGGGGGCATTAAAAACTTTTCTTTTTCTGCTATAGAACATGTGCCCTGCCACCCTAGAGGTGGCAGCAGGGAAAATATGTTAAATAAACAAGAGATGTATTGGATATACACTCTCAACACTCTCCACCCACACGGCATTAACCATGAGTGGGAGTTAAAACACTTCTTACATGGTTGATGTCTAGGGGAGTCTTGAGAGTGTGTCTCCATGCATCTCAATTCATATATTTTATATCAATTTATTTTATTTACTGCATTTTTTATCAATACAAAGTATGTAGTATTTGGATATTGTCCCCAATGTAATTCATACACATGACAGTTATATGTTGTTAACTATCAATGTCATTAAAAGTGTTCAATTGACTTTCTTGTAGGGTATACAGTATGACCCTTGTACTTTTATGAAAGCATATAACAATGAGATACTCGCAATATTGTATAATTGTACTTAAATTGTATACAAATTCATGATTATCAACGTATGTGTATAAATATCTATTACTTTATTAACTCTTCAATATACATTGATACGGTATTAGTTTATATATGTATATCTTACCCTTTAATGAACAAGCAAGGTTCATTCAGTCCCAATATTTGGGAGTTATAGATTCATATATGTATATCTATTATTATTTTTTCCTTCCATAAATCTAAATATGTCCTCAAAGTGCAAAAGTATTATCACTATATTTTATATGTAGGTTGCTGCACATTACTTGGCTTTGTTTTTAATTTTTTTTAATTTGTTATCAACTATTTGTATATTGATTTTTTGTCATCACTTGTTTGTTGAATGTTTATTGTATATTCACAGTATATCTTTGCATACAGGATTCGTCTCCACATAAGGGCTCAATTATAATCAGTGATTTACTAATGGCTTTCAACTGATTTAATTAAATATTCAGCCAATGGGAGACAGGAACCTGCCTATTTAAGATACTTGTGAACAGATTCATTGTACCCTTTGATAAAGTTCCTAACGGAATGAAACACGTCAGAGGATGTGAATCTCTGTGATGTCCAGCACCAAGATTTGAATAAATATTGATTTTAATTCGTCTGTGGCTGAGTTCCTACGTTTGCAGTGACCTCCGAAGTTTTCTTCAATTTTGCTGTTTCTACCCGCACGGCTGGGGCACGCTAAGGATCCCCTGCACTACGGAACAGACGCTCCGATATCCCCTCCCCTTGCAGTTGCGGGGATAGCTGGCGTTCGTGATGCGTTCTGTTAACCCTCCCGGACTCACCAGGCTGGCGACGGCGATGACGTCATTCGGAGGCGCCGCACACGTGGAGTAAGCCGGGAGTTCTACGGAGCAGGCAGTGAAGACACCAGGCGGGCAAAGGGCAGCAGGCATCGGTTGGTGTATACGTGAGTACAGGAGAGGAGTTTCCATACAAAGCTTCTCATCCGGTCTCCCTACCAACCCCTGCATAACGGGCCCCCCCCTAAGGTTACTAAGTCTGCATTATTGCTTTATTGCTCCAGTTATACATTCAACGTTTTATACATTGATTGCAGTGGGATCACTTTCTCTTCTTTTTTCCACCAATTTTCAAAGCTAACCAAGGGTTATTATCCGACCCATATCTACACATATACACTTTTTCAGAGCACCGAACATTATGGGGTTTACTCCCCGTATTACATAGACTGTTACAGAAAGGAGTTATGGGGTATTTTAATACTCTTTTCTAGAGATTAATGAAGGGGAGTTAAGGACACACCCAAGAAGGTGGGGTTATTCAGATTCCAATGTAGGGATTTTAGGATAAAAAAACATGCATTTGGGATATGAAATTAGTATTCAACAGAGGAGTGTTTGATGCCAACAAGACACGGGAATTCTCTCCTTTCCAAATCCACAACCTCTTGGAGATATCGGATATTGTTATGGGGCAACGTATTTAGATTTTAGATTTTCAGTTTTGATCCTGTTTATTTTATGTAATTTGGCGTAAATATTGTACTGTACAGTATGTTCTTGTAACTTTTCTTTTTCTTAACTAAGCACTGTTCTAATTTTGTATATTATATCTAAAAATGTTGTCTCTGGGAAAGGAAACTGATGCTTTTTGAAGAGAAGGATCACATTTTTTATAACATATTTTGCTACATTAGGTTTTGTATTAAATTACATATTTTTCCCTAGTAAACCGGGCCAAGTACTTTGTAAGTAAAACTTGAAACTATTTTTGGTGGTGACAGCGAGTTGCGATACATTGTGACGTATTGAGGGGAGAAATGTCTAATTCTAGGGACCCTGCGAGGAGTTACGTAAGTCAGCTAGATTGCTGTGTATATTAACCCTTGTCACACAGACAAGTCATATGCTCACAGGTATGCTGTGTGTGACTTATGTCTATAGGTTAAATAACATATTTCAATGGAGAAAAGTGTCCTGTAAAATTCTATCCGTTTTGATTTATATGCCATAGTTACAACTGTTATATAAATATGAATTTGATTGGCATTATAGAAAAATCATCCAGAATTTTGATACAAATTTGTGATTACATTTATGGTGTGGTTACGTGAAGATACTCTGATTCCCATCATTATGAACTTTCAATGAGAAATTGTTTTAAAGAGTTACATATTAGCCTTCAGAGATTAGAGTAGTAGGAAAACCTTAGAATTGGAAATGACTTGCTCTATCGTTAATAGGCAAACCACATGAAGTCCCAATACTCAATTTTTTGGGGGGGGGGGGGTAGGGTAGAGAGCTATTCAATGAAATACAAGAAAGGCACAATTGTGAGAAAATTCACATTTTCAAATGCAAAGCCATCTTGCCAAATGTATTAAACAGTTCTTACACGATCAAACTGCATTTAGGGTAGCAATTTGGTTTAGGGGAGACATAGTGGACTGTTCACTAAACTTCGATAAGTTCAGTGCATTACTGAGTGGGTTTGCATGTTCTTACCGCACTAAAAGAAATGTGTGTCAAAACGGTACTCACTAAGAAAAATCACAAGTTTTTTATTGTGTGCTAAAAAAAATGCAAAATCGTACAACTTTGTGTCTGTTTGATGAGCGACATGTCGCTCCATCAGTCTGTAAGAGCTGCACAGAGAGAGTTGCACAGAGAGAGCTGCCTCTCCCTGCACAGCACTTACAGGCGATTGTGCCATTTTAATTTACTTTTTAATAGAACAGTTTTGAAGCAGGGGTCTCCGAAGCTAAACCGCATTCATTTCAGCATAGGGGAGCACCTGCTCCCCGAGTTACAGGCCCCTTATGTGGATCAGCTCCGGAGACCCCCTACTTCAATACTGTGTTATTAAAATACATTTAAAACAGCTTCATTACCTATTACGACCCCCACAAAAACCCTCCCCCCCCAACACATACTGTACAGTTATGGGAAAAATGCCTATTAACCCGATCTGGAAAATTGCGCTTTTGCCCATTAAAAATAAAACATTACACAACCACCATATCATGAATTAAATCTGTACTTACCCCTTCCAGGATGAAGGCCACCCTCGTCCTCATATTCGTCCTACACGTCTTCCATGCGCAGCAACATTAAACTTAAAAAACTAACTACTGGCCACTAATGCCTTAATTACCTTAGCAGTTATAAACCACTATAATATCTAAAGGGTTAACCCACCCAGTATTCATCCAGGAAGTTTAAGCACCCTCCCCCGGGCAACTACCCCCATCGCCACACATACAAATGGGCAAAATGAGTAGTATCCCAAAATGGCTAATAGCACTTTTACCCAATTTTTTGCGAAACAAAATAAATACATTAAGAAATAAAAACCAATAAATCCATTGATTGTCACTGTGGTAAACCATGCCCACAATATGGGCATATAGTGCCACAATGGCAATAAATGGGCAACCTAAAAAAACACAAAATAAAATACATTCCATTTAAATAAAAACAAGCATTTGCCAAAAATGTATTGATTGTCAATGTGCATATCTATATCCTCAAAGGGGCATAGATTATACACATTGCTAGTTAATGGGCATCCTAAAAAAATACACAATTTACATAAAATACAATCAATGTGTTCCTTACCTTTGCCGGGATAAAGATTCATCCTCCTCATTCAACAGCGGCACCACGATGCAATGAGCCTCAGCAGCATGATGTGAAGAAGTCCATAATCCTTAGTTGCTTGAAGAGGAGTCTTCGATGAGTAGTTCTGATTTCTTCTTTTTTCTGCTCTTCTTCCTTCTCCAACAGGTCCAGGAAATAGTGATATACGACAGTTTCTTGGGTCAAATGAGACGTTACAGACCTTATGTAAGGCCTGTGACGTCACATTTGACTGACAAATGGTACCATGTGATGACTTCCATTTTTTTATGATGTGGCATCATCTTAAAGGGAGGAAATCCAGTCAATCAGGTAGCATATTCTTCAAGCCTTTTAAGATGACAACATTTCAGCAAAAAAAAAAATGGAAGCTTTCATATGGTACATCCACCAATCGGATTGGTGGATGTACCATGTGACGCCTTTCCTTTTTTGGAGTGATGTGATGTCACCAAAAAGGGAGGGAAGCCAGCAAATTAGTTAGCATGCTTCCCTATTTGGTGGGAAAGGGGGGTATGTAGTGTGTTTTTACAGTATGTATTAATTCTTTTGGTGTCTGTGGTTTACCTTGGTAACTGCTGGCATCAAACGGGTTAATGTTATTTCTATCATACAGTAGGCTTCTGTAACAATAGATATTACAGAAGCCTGGGAATTAAATATTATTGCGGTACCGCAATTGAGTTTTTTTTTACTGTTGCGTTAATTCCTACATCGCGATTTTGGTTGAATAATGAACATTATTAATGCAATTTTGATTAATACAAACTTAACATCGCGGTAATAAGTCTCATAATTTTCTTTTCCCTGCATACAATATTAACTCCACATAATCTTTCACCATTTTTTAAGAAAATTCTCCTTTCCCCACCTTTTTCCCCTTTTTGTGCCCAGAGTCAATGGTTTTTGGCGATGTCTGTATGAAGACATTCTGATGGGGACTTTTAGACTTTTAGCAGAGGGATAACAAATGATTTATATGATTATATTATTTTGTTTATTATATACACATTCATGTATCTTTAAAGTGTTTATTATAAAAATGTTTTGGAACTTCATGAGTCTGCGCATCTTTAAAAATACTTCGCCTGTGTTCTAATACATGAATATATATATAGGGCGTGTGGTGCGGCCGATATAAAAATTGTCACACTCACACGTTATTAAGTAGACAAACATGACTTGTTCTACAGTGTATGTGCCCTTTAACTTGAACTTGTTCATATGTCTTAGAGTTCTTAAAAGAACCTTGAATTATGTACTGTAAAACTGACAAGTTAAACACCTAGAGGCCCCACATTTGAAATTACCTGATTTAAATGATAAGGTGTGATTATCCACACTAGGATTGATAGATGGAAGCTGACTGGGTGGTAATATGTTTTTTTTTTTTAATTCCTTTACGAAAAACAGTAGGTGCCATAGGGAGATGATCTTTTAACACTGCGTGGCCTGCTAGGATCCTCCAGTGTTTCTTTAATATATGGTTTAGTGCTGTTTGACTTGTCAGTTTTTTAGCGCTAAAGTTACTTTTAACAAATCTTAGACACATGGATAATTTCCAGTTCAGGGGCACATAAACTGTACAAAAAGTCATGTTGTCTATTTGATAACATGTGGTTGCAATAAATTTTAAATTAGCCGCACCACACGCCCGCTATATGTTAGATTTTTAGAATACAGACAGATTTATAGACTGCGTAGTTCATATTTATTTTTTTTGTGTTTAAAGTTTTTTTGGGGATCACTCTATTTAGAGAAATTACGGAAAATACATACCAATATTCCTTCAGAGATACAGTAATAACTAACATTCTATGATCAGTTTTATCTAAGATACATCCTTTGGAGTATATTTGTACACAATTATTGTGTCATTTCGACATCAATGTGTTTTTTTTATCGTGTAATATTCATCCCTGTGCTACATTTATGTTCTGTCAGTATAAATGTAATTTTGATCCTTTTTGCTAGTATATTTCTGTTGACATTTCTGTACATGTATACTCTGCAATTGTAAAGATGAATGCATAATGTACATCTAAATTTGATTTTCATGTGTACGTGGGTCACGAGGGAGACTCCAGTAGTGGGTAGAACCTCGTGGCCAGAACAGCGGAGAGCAGGCAAGACTCGTAAGGGTCGCAGGCAGATGGCAGATAGTGTGGTCGGTGTTCACAGGCAGAGGTCGGGGGAAGGCGGCAGGTGGCATGGTCGGGGTCACAGGCAGAGGTCGGCAGCAGGAAGGCAGTAATAGGGAAGGGAAGAAGGAACAGGACTGGAAATCAGGAACAGTACTGGGACTAGGGATCAGGACTGGGACTTGCTAGCAAGACAGAGACTGGGCAAGTTAGTTCAATAGCAAGGGCCTTTAATTGCAAGGACATGTACAGGAACAATAATCAGGAACAGGCTATGGAACAGAAGTCCAGGGAACACAAAGCAAGTGCCAGGAAGTACAGGAAACTATAAGTACAGGCAGAGAAAGAGGACAGGAGCACCAAGAGGAGACATACAGAGGAAACCCAGAGCAGACAGAAAACAGTAGCACACACGGTGGACAGCGACAAGGGAACTGTGGCTGGGAGCGGGATGTCTAGGAGACCCTGACATTACTCCCCCCTCTCAAGAGCGTTCTCTGAACGATCTTGCAGACTCTTCCAGAGACTTTGATGAAAGGCAGACTCGGTGTGACCCACCTCTGGTGGTTTGCTGATGGGCAAAGTACTTGTCCCGACAGTGATGGCGCAGGAACCAGTAACCAGTACATCGGGCGTTGCAAAAAAATTTAAGAGGACTGCGTGTTTCCTAACAAAGTGAGCATAGGAATCCTGCAATAGGCACATCAGTCTCCCTGCATGAATCAGTGATGGGATTATTTTATTTATTTATTAAATGTTTTACCAGGAAGTAATATAGTGAGAGTTACCTCTCGTTTTCAAGTATGTCCTGGGCATAGAGTTAAGATGACAAACAATACATGATTACAAATACATAGTTACATACTGTAAAGTGAACAGGGTATACATTATATACAAGACATTGCATGCACAGTTAGAGATAATATATATTATAAGCATACTGTATGTAACAGTTACCGACCAGATTAAAATGTGAGACAGCTTTAGCTTTGAAAGAACTTAGACTGGTGGAGGCTGTGAGGGTCTCCGGTAGATTGTTCCAGTTATGGGGTGCACGGTAATTGAAGGATGAGCAGCCGAATACTTTGCTGAACCTTGTCACCATGAACAGTCTTTTGGAGTCATATCTCAGATTATAAATGCTGCATGGGGCAGGGGTGATGAGCTTGTTCAGTTAGACAGGTAGCTTGCCCAGAAAGTATTTGAAAGCAAGAAAGGAAAGATTAACTTTGCATCAAGACTTAAGTGATGACCAATCGAGTTGTTTGAGCATTTTGCAGTGGTGTGTGTTGTAGTTGCATTGGAGGACAAAACGGCATATTGAATTGTAGAGGGAATCAAGTTTGCTAAGGTGGGTTTGGGGAGCCGAGCCATAAACTATGTCCCCTAAGTCGATAATTGGCATTAGCATCTGCTGTGCGATACACTTTCTGACTAGCAACACCCTTATAACGCTGTGCTTGGGGTCCAAAGAATCACATTGCGCTATAAACGGATTGCATGAGAAATAATGTTCAATTGTATGCATTGTACAATAAAGTATTTAAGATACCAATAATCGTGTTGTAAAGTATTCATAAATACGAAAATTGGGAGCCACGCTGGCATTGCGTTATAAGCTGATTCGCGTTGTAACGGATCACGTTATAACGGGGTTGAGCTGTACTTTGAGGTTTTGAGGCTTTACATAGCCCAGCAAATCCAACAAAGGGGATCAAGACTTACTTACACAGATCTCTCATGATTTAAGTACATTTCTATCTTGTCAGTAATATCCATATAATATCTTTCACCATTTTTTCAGAAAATACTTGTTTTACGACTTTTTTCCTCCTTTTTTCGCCCTGAGTCGATGTTTTTTTTGGTGATGTCTGTATGAAGACATTCTTTGGGGGTCTTTTGGACTTTTAGTGGCTGCAGTGATAGCAAATGATTTATATGTTTATATTATTTAGTTTATTATATACACATTCACGTACACTGGTGGTGTCACAAAACTATTTTCTAAAACCAGAGACAGAACATGAAACACAGACAGAGCTCAGTGCACATCCAATGAAACTTATACACAGTACAGTGCATAAATATATTCTTAATAACCTGTGTATTACCAGGAAAAATGATTTATAATAAATCTGTCAAAATTAGTTGCAAATTTCTAAGTCTGATTGAAGCTCTTCTTAACCTGTACATTACCAGGAAAAGCACTCTGTATTAGATTTGTCACAATCAAACTGCAAGCAAGCAAGATCCCCTGAGAGTGGGAGATGCAATGGAGGGAGCTTTTAACCATTTAAAAGTGGGAGGGTTTGAGCTTCAAACTAGGTAGTAGAAGCTACTTTCCAATCAGCTAAGACCAGCTGAACAAGAATTGTAAAACATACAGAATACCTACAAACTTTGCAACTAATTTTGACAGATTTATTATAAATCATTCTTCCTGGTAATGCACAGGTAATTAAGAATTTATATTAGTGTTGGGGACCCTTGAGATGTGGTCTGCCGTGTAGTGGATCAGAGGCTTACAACACTTTGGCCAAAATGTTAAACTAAAAGACCATTTTATTCGAAAGATATCTATACATATATATTTAGGCACTGTACTGTGTATAAGTTTTACTGGATGTGCACTGAGCTCTGTCTGTGTTTCATGTTATGTCTCTGGTTTTAAATATATATTGCCATGCTCAGTAGCACTCCTCTGTGACACTTATATGCTTATATATATGTTGTGGTTATTTTGGGGGTTCAATATGAGCTTGTAGGTGTTCTGTATGTTTTACAAAACTATTATCAACAGAAATTAGACAATGGGGAGATACTGTACGGTCACGTTTGAAAAGGAACTATCACGTAAGAGATTACCAAGGGGACTGAGACATTTCCAGTCCCACACTTTAGATAATTCAGTTTTTATGGATGAGTGGGACAAGGTATTGGACATCTGCTCATTTGAATTAATGAGACTTCCTATTACACATACAGAAGAAGAAAGCCACTTGATGAATTGGATATAGATCCCACAATTGCAGAAGAAATTAGAGCCATTTAACAACATGAGGGAATATAGAGAACTAAAGACGATCGCAAAAGCAAGGTAAATAGGACTTAGAAAAGGAGATTATCTGTATGAAACAGAAAACATTTTTAATAGATAAAGATGACTATATGAATAATAGATCATAGATATAGAAATTGGACGGTTCAGAAGAGTGAAAATAGACATGGAATAGAAAGGAGATTTAACTACGATCAAGGTAGATATTTTAGATATAAGAACACACTGCAGAAACAATTTTATAAACCCTCAGAAGAAACATGGACAGAAGTAAAACAAAGAAATAAATAGAGAGAGAGCTTTTAAACAGATAAACTTTGCTAGGAATAAGATTAAAAATATGCAGGATCATAATAATGATTTTAGAGAGCACTTTTTTGTAAAAGAACAAATTAAAATAACACCCCAAAAGATAGATTTCAAACTTATATAAATCAAAATGTAAATAGCAAGAGGTTTGCACTTATTTATTTTTAGAGATGAGAGATTCACCGACAATAAAGGAGACAAAATATTCACCCTTGAGATGAAAAAGGAAGAGTGGGAAGAGAGGAAAGAGAGGAGGGGATAAAACATACAAAATAGTGGATCCCCCTTTTGGTATTTTCACTTTGAGCAATACAGGGTTAACTTTTGATCCTTCTACTTAATTAAATGTTTTTAAAACATATATTAATTTGAATTATATTGAAAGGAAATTGACACTCAAGACATTTTTAATGAAACAGAATGTTAACTTTATGAAAAATGGTGATGACATATCAGATACTTGTAAAAAAAGATGCTAGTACAATATTTATTCACACACCTTTCAAAAAAAAAAAAAGATCCAACTTTAATCCAAGCTATCTAAAAGGGGGAATGTAACAGGATGTGTGAGGAGCCCAGCACAGAGAAGGTTAATTCAGGGGAGACTGTCCCAATTAACCTGCTCAGCTGGCTCGTTACACTTGTAACACTTTTCCCTTCTCCCCCTACTAAGGGAGATTTGGCTATTATGGGTGAACTTTGGTGCTGTACTGGCTCGCCTGTTTTATATCAGGAAGCCTGAGTCTCCACGTTGGTATGTGGAAGGGAAAAGGAACGACTTCTGATCCATCTGGTGCAGCACATCCATCCTGTAGGGACCTGCCAGGGGCAGAGAGTAACCCACAGGAACCCCTTTCCAGTAAGTCAGACAGGAGACATGAAACTTTGTACCATTTATTGGCAGATCAGCTGATTCCATTTCCCACGCAAGAGAGGTACTTTATGACACACTGCTGATGATCACCTTCCCTCACATCTTACTGTTGCTTTGTCCCTGATTAGGCCCCCCAAAGGCTTGAGGCCCTTGGGGCTAGTCATCACCCATTCAACCCCTGATGGGCTGAGGCAGAACCACCTCACTCACTGTGGAGCAGTGGAATCTCCTTCAATTTGGGAAGGAAGCATCTTATATACCTGGGGGAAGAATTAGTGACTCTGTCCCAAAACTAGTCATGGCTGAGGGTGGAACAGGCATAACCCCACAGTGCTGACACTTGTAACCCCCCCCCCACCCCCGCGGCATGATGCTTCCAACTGCCCCTAGCCTGCACATGGCTATGGTTACAATTAAATACAATTAATAGTGTGCTGCCAGACTCTCGTGCTGGCTCATGAGGAAGGATTTAACCCTGGCACTGCCTGCACTTACCAGGACTTATGTGCTAGGGCCGGGAAACTAGGCACTAGGCTACACTCCTTTAAATAGTCTGCATCATTAACTGTAGGGAGATCTCTAGTATAGGGAGACACCCTAAACTGCTGAAGAGATCACAGGGACTATTTCTCTCTGTCCAAGGAAGATACTGGACCACTCTGGAAAGAAGCCCGTACTGGGACTCTTTTCCCCCCTCCAAGCCAGACTGGAGGAAGCCGGGGGCCTAAAGGTAACTGACCTCTACCTGTGAATGGTTTCTCTGATTTCTGTTGTTATGGGGCCTCGCTCCCCTATCCATAGATTGGGAGGTTGTGGTCTAGTAATTTCTCCCTATGGGAGTTAGCCCTGTTTTGTTTGTTTTCCTCTAGCCCTGTTTTTGCTGTAACATAAACTGTAAGTTGAGTTTTTGCTGTTTAAACCTGCCTACTACTAAAAGCCTATTTTGAATTTCCCCTTAAAAACATCTACTATGCTAAAAAACCTCTGCACACATCTCTCTATGGGGAACTATTGAGATATTTGAGGGACTAGTTCAGGAAAATATTGATAACATGGGCAAAAAAAACTATTTTAAAAGAATAACTTCAATATAGAGGAGAGAGTCATTAAAAGAACTTATGCAAAATGAATAGATTGTTATAAAATCCTAAAATAAAGGAGGTGGGGCAGCGATTCTGTACAAGTAGCACTGTCTGGAGGCAGTTTTCAGACTCCTAGGCGATACAAGCATACTGTAGGGTTTTAGAGAAAGATCCTACTAGAGTGTATATATAGGAAATTGAAGAATTATTGACCCTGGGTATGTAGAATTAGGTTTTAAATAAAGTACAGTTTGATTTAATTCTAAATAAATATCCCAGAAAATCTATTTTCTACTTCTTATCCAATATCCACATAAATGGGACATAAATGTGACCCATCCCCCTGGTCGACTAAGAATAGCTGCTATTGAATCTCTAACATCCACCGTTTCTCTTCAAAAATACATAAAGAACAAAATAATTTATCTTCAAGATATGATACAAGTTTCTAATTTGAAAAATGTTGAATGGATTATATATGTGTGACATGATGTTATATCACTATATAATTGTATTGAACATAATTAAGGATGTGAAGAAGTGAATTATTTCTTGGTAAAAGATACAGCATTCATCCAGTCTAGAGACATTGTTTAACGGATAGGGTTACTTTTTTTCTGGACCATTTTTTGGTTTCAGGATCATGGTTGCCTGCAAACTAGAGATACAGCCATGTGCCCAGATTTATGCCAAGCTATTCCAATCTATTTATGGCCCAGTGGGAGGACAATTTCATTTGGTGTGACCATGAGTTCAGCTCAAACCTGGTGCAATGGCACTGAGAATATGTTTTTCATATGGAGGGATGGTGCCGATTCCCTTGAGTGGTTAATTAAATACATTAACACCAACTCAGTTGTCCTAAGCTTCTCATGCAAGAGTAGTGTGAACCAAATAGAGTTTCTGGGGCCTATGCACTAAGCTCAATGGCTTTGCGTTCTGATTTGGCCAAAAAGCAGGTTCGTTAAAAAGTGAAGCCGGGGACTCGATGCACTAAGGCCTTGAGGCCATTTTTTAACGTACCTGCTCAAAATAGCTCAAAACAGCCACAGCGTACGGTTTGATTTTTTTCCCTCTGCTAGCGTTCTGAACCTTTCCGTTCGCTAGCTGATAGAAAAAAAAGGCGCATGTAACATTTGCATGGAGATTTGCCATCTCCATGCAAGACTGTTACAGGCTATCGTACACAAAATAAATACATTTTATTAATAGTGTACATGAGCAGGGGGTCTCCCGAGCTGAACAGCATTGGTTTCAGGTCTGAGGACCCCTACTTCAGGAGTACAGGCACCATTATGGGGTGCCAGTATCCCCTGCAGTTTAAAGCTCCCGCGTCACGTGACCGGGTTATTTACATTCTGCAGGAGATACCGGCACCTCCTGCACATCTATACTAGTATTAAAACATACATAACAACAAACAATAATTCATTACCGTTGCAGCTATCCGCTATGGTAATGAAGCAGCATTAATGTATTTTAAATAATAGTGTGCGGGAGCAGGGGGTCCCCTGAGCTGAACCGCATTGATTTCTGCCTCAGAGACCCCCTGCTTCCCGAGTTACAGGCCCCGGTATGGGGCATCGGGTGCCAGTGCCACCGCCAACTTTATAGCATCCAAGACACGACGTGGGCTCTATAAAGATGGCGTCCGCACTGGCACCGATGCCCCAAACCGGGGCCTGTAACTCGGGAAGCAGGGGGTCTCTGAGGCAGCATGTTTATTGGGGAC
Organism: Ascaphus truei; assembly: GCF_040206685.1. Lineage (NCBI taxonomy): Eukaryota > Metazoa > Chordata > Amphibia > Anura > Ascaphidae > Ascaphus > Ascaphus truei. The sequence continues at coordinate 16,255,533 of NC_134484.1, read as the reverse complement.
AATTGTCCCCAATAAACAACACACATCCCCCCGCCCCCTAACACATACAGTACTGTAATGGGCAACATTACTATTATCCACATATGGATATTAATGCATTTGCCCATTTTAAATACATTTAAATTACAATAAATACAGTAAAAATATTTAACACTTACGTTTTACAGGCACCCACGATGAAGGCCGTCTTCATCCACATCTTCATTCTGCCCATTCCCCTACAGTGCTGCAAAACATGCACAACAATTACAATAGCCAATGTAATGTCCCCTAACCCTTTAATCACCATAGCGGTTATTAACTTCTACAGTCATTAAGGGGTTAACCCACCCTCACCCACCACTCGGGAGGCCTACATACCATCCCACACTAACCCCCCACCCCGTGAGGCCTAACCACCCTCACCCACTACCCACAAGGGAGGCCTACCCACATACCCATGGGGCCAATACACCCCCCCCCCCAACAGATACAGTACAATAATGTGCAAAATAACTATTATCCAGATATGGATAATATATTATTTGCCCATTATGAAACACATAAAACATGCACAAATCAAAACATGAATTTTTAATCTTAAAATCACCACATTGTACAATAAATCTAGCATCTATTGCAAATATAAGCCAACCAATCAGCAGCTCCACAAATGTATATGAAATGTCACACAATTGCATAGAGTGTGTACATGATGCAATTAATCTGTGCATCAGGTACCACTATGCAAAATATATGTAACAATAAAATACACTATGAACAATGTCCCCTAACCACCAATGCAATCCTGAAAATCAATTAGAAACTAACCAACATCAATACAATTAGCATCAATCAATTAATCCATTTCCTCAAACAATTAAAATACAATACAAATCAATTATACAATTCCCTATTCAATTGCTAAAGCCAAACGATTGCCAAAACAATTCTAATTTAAAGTAACCACCATCATTCTAATCTTACTACCATAAAGAAGCCATTAGCTACATACAAATTATATTATTCACAACAATGACAAAATAAAGATGGAAATACATTATCCATACATGAAAAGAACCTAAACATAAGCCAAACAATCAATTATTATCCCTGTATGTCTATCCATACAAATAGATAAACATAACATACAGGGGCAATAATACAGTATAAAATACAATGCATTTCCATACAAAATTCACATACAATACATCAATTCAGTGTCCGTGAATGTATTATATACATAGATACATTAACGGGCATTAAATGGGAGGGAAAAAATTAAAGACATGAATGAAAAATCATAAAAACCTGTAAAAGTAAAAATAATAAACTTTTCTTTTGTTTACTCATCATTAGATGCCCACCCTCTGAAATCCAAGTGACCCAGAAGCACAGGAAACAATCCACAGGTAAGCCATAAAATAAAAAACCATAACAAATCCACGCCTGTGTCTTCTTTCTTCTTTGAGGTCTTCTGGGGTCTTCTTCCATCTTCTTCCTTCTTCTTCCATCTTCTTCCGGCTTCTTACGGCTTCTTACATAACGCCCTTCTTAGGAGGGGAGATGTTCCCTCCTTGGCGACTAGCTTCAAAATGAAGCGACATAGGCTGTTATAGGCCATGACGTCATATGTTGGTCAAAAGTTTCCCACGGTCCTGATTGGGCCGTTAAAAACATGTGATTTGGCCGATGAAAAAAAAAATGATGACGTCATTTAAAGGCAATGAAAGCACAGCCAATCAGAATGGCTTTGCTTCAATTGCCTTTAAGATGACATCATTCAAAGAAACATGGCTGGTCTCACATGGTACGGTAGCCAATCAGAGCGTGGGAAATACATCCTATCTCTGATTGGCTCTAGTAGACCATGTCACAGAGGCTTGGGGGAGAACGGATGTGACGTCTTTGAAAGCCTGTCACATGGTACTAGAGCCAATCAGAGTTGGGATGTATTTCCCACGCTCTGATTGGCTACCGTACCATGTGAGGACGGCCATGTTTCTTTTCATGACGTCATCTTAAAGGCAATTGAAGCAAAGCCATTCTGATTGGCTGTGCTTTCATTGCGTTTAAGTGACATCATCATTTTTTTTTCTCGGCCAAAACACATGGTTTTCATGGCCCAATCAGGGCCGTGGGAACCATGATGAAAATGTGACGTCATAGGCCTTTAAAAGCCTATGTCGTCTCATTTTGAAGGCAGACGCCGAGGAGGAAGGACCTCATACAGAAGAAGAAGGCCAGGCGTGGCCGTAGAAGACATGAAGACCCCGGAAGAGCGCTGCAGATAGAAGAAATAAGAATACAGATGAAGATGGATTACAAATAGAAGACCCGTGGATTGTTTTGGATTTTTATTTTAATGTTTATTATTTTATGGGTTCCTGTGCGTGGTTAATTGGTTCGAGAGTAAGCTGTTCAATGGGAGTCGGTGAGTGGGTCAAGTAATGGTAAATGAACTAAAGAAATGTATTTTATTTAACTTGTTCTTTTTTTTAAAGCTTTTACATGTGTATTTATTTATTTTTGGTATATCATTTCTTTCCACTGTATGTATGTATGTCTATATCGATATATACATACAGGGTAAGAAATGATGTTGTTTTAAAACCTTGATTTGCTGTGTTTTAAAATATTTTGGCTATGCATAAATGTGTGTGTCATGTATTTTAAAATTAGATAGATGTAATTTTTGCTATTGTATGGTGTACTTTAGGTCAGGGTGAGGCTTGCTTTTGTATATTTTATTTTTTGGTGTCCTTCTATTTTGTATGATGGTAACTTCTTCTCTTTAACGGTTGCTATAGTTAATTGTGTAATTGGTATGGATGCTATTTTAATTGTTTGGGGATGTAATTAATGTCTGCAAATTGATATATGGTTACTGGATTGGTTTAAAAAGTATACTTGTTTGGATGTATTGGTATTTTGTTTGGAATATGTTATTGTTAACATTCATTTGCAGAATGTATATGGTGAATAGATTGTATGCATCATGTATACAATGTAAATGCTGTGTTTTCAGTGGCATTTGTGGCTTTTGATTGGCATTTGAGGATTTTGATTGGATGATCAGATTTGATTATTAAAGGAAATTGATTTTATTGTAGTGTGTCTGTATGGAGAAGTGGTATTTGTAGTACAGCATGTTTTTGATAACCATTCTACATTTATTTGTATATTGGTTCATCATGTGTGTGTATGTATATATATATATATATATATATATATATATATATATATATATATATATATTTGCATGATGAAGCCACTGTACAAATGAATGGGTGAAGGGTGGGTATCGGCCCAGTGTGGCTTAACCCCTTAATTACCTTTGCGGTTATTATCCGATAAGGTGTTTAAGGGGTTAATTGATATCTGAATGTAATTGCACTGTATTGGCTATGTATTGGATATGTATTTTGTGGACAACGAAAGGCAAGGATGTTGCTGGCGACGGGGGCTTCTTATTGATGAGGTCAGTAGTACTTTATTTATTTTAATATGCTAGTTAATGTGTTTAATAATGGGCAAATAATCTATTATCCCTTCTCTGGATAATAGTTATTTTGCACATTATTGTACTGTAGGTGTTGGGGGGGGGGGGAGATGTATGTATTGAATGTATAGGCCAGATTTATATTTTTTACATTCAGGGTTGGTTCCTTGGTTCTGCGTGAGACCTCTGGAGACCACCTGCGGTCTCCTTGGGTATATCACAGGTATCAAGCTGATGGTTCCATGGGTGACACCTGCGTTGATGAAGCGGTGGTCCCACATCCGTGGGGGCACCGCGGACTCGTAGGTGCGGGGATGAATCGGTGGTCCCACATCTGTGGGGGCACCGCGGACCCGTAGTGAACACTTGTGAGTTCCCCAGACCCCCGTGAGAACCACCCGAGGCCCCACAGACACCTGTGGGTCTGACCCGGGGCTCCCAGACATCGGCGGGCCTACAGTGGGGACCAAATTGTGGCCCAAGGTGCCCAAGGAGACCACCTGGGGACCATGGCGCTTGGCGGGACCCACCAACAGGCCTCCAGAACATGTGTGAAACAAGTTGCTAGTACCCTGTAGGTCTGTCAGGTGACCCGCCAGCCCGCTGGGGACACGCGTGGGGCAGGGGTATGAACCCTGTATGTAAAAGGATAAATCATGTATTTATGGGGGGGGCACAGGGGGTGGGTAATGTATTTAATAAATAGAATGATGTTTAATGTGGGGCGGTGTATTGTTTTTATTGTGGGTACTGGGGGTGGGGGGAGGGGGTATTGGCACCAAGGGTATGTGGGTAGGCCTCCCTTGTGGGTAGTGGGTAAGGGTGGTTAGGCCTCACGGGGTGGAGGGTTAGAGTGGGAGGGTATGTAGGCCTCCCGAGTGGTGGGTGAGGGTGGGTTAACCCCTTAATGACTGTAGCGGTTAATAACATTGGCTATTGTAATTGTTGTGCATGTTTTGCTGCACCGTAGGGGCATGGGCAGAATGAAGATGAGGATGAAGACGGACTTCATCGTGGGTGCCTGTAAAAGGTAAGTGTAATATGTTTTGACTGTATTTTTTGAATGTTATATGAATTTAAAATGGCCAAATGCATTATTATCCATATTTGGATAATAGTAATTTTGGCCATTTCTGTATAGTATGTGTTAGGGGGTTGTATTTAGTTAGAATTGTTGTTTCTTATTTTTGGAGGTGCAACATTGGTACCGCAGGCCTGCGGGTACCCTGGGACTCCCGCGGGGACCCCGGGATGGCCGCGGGGACCCCCGGACTCTCGCAGGGACCCCCGCACTCCCGCAGGGTCAGCCAGGGACACCCGCGCGACCCCCGGGCTCTGTCGGGACCCTCGCGGGGTCAGCTGGGGTCAGCCGGGGACACCCGCCGGCCTGCTGTATGGGTTTTGCGCATGCACGAATAAAAAGCAAGAATTTTTTTCTAAGTCAAAATTTCTTTGCATCTACACTGACCTGACGTGTTCTGATCAACGCAACTTTCGCGTTTGCTAAGATTGCGTTGCTTAGTGCATCCCGCTTAAGGGCAGAATTTAACGCAAATAGGGCTGCGATCGAGCAAAGTTGGACTTAAAAAAAATCCCTGAAAAAATCATTTTTAGACCGCAAAGTGCCTGTTTGCGTAGCTTAGTGCATCGGGTTGAGCCAAAAATCACGATCGAAGAGCACTTTGCGGTCCAAAAGTGACTTACCGGAGCTTAGTGCATAGCCCCCTCTGTATTTACTCATATATGTTGATAATGGACAAATAGAAATGAAAACATATAATAAGCCAGTGGATGCAAATTATTTTATTATGTAGAATAATAATTATCATTAAAAATGGCTAGAGAATGTGCCCTTTGTACAGTTTGGTTGGCTCAGAATAAACTGTTCAAATGCAAATACATTCCAAGAACAATCCAACATTCTAATGAAAAAATATAAAGATAGAAAATATGAGACCAACTGTAAGGGAGTCAAGGAGCTAAACTCCCTTTACATGGCAGGAGACTGAACTAGGTGTTCGGTTTCCTGTAGGCGATGTGTAAAACTTTTGATTAAACAGGGGGTAAAAGGCAAGAAGAAGCTGCTTTTCAGGGACCATGTTGGAGTCTGCTGAGGAACACAGACAACAGAGCTCTCGCCCATAGGGATCCAGGCTTGTTGACCAGAGGGTTTTGCCTGGCAACAGTGGGGAACCAAAAGCCCCACATTGCAGAGAAGCCTACACGGATAGGGCAAACGACTTACTGGAAGCAACAGGACTTTTGCCATCTGCATCTTAGGTGCAGAAAGCGGAGACGCCATACCAGAACACACAGATAAGACTTTCTATATTGTTCCCTAGTCTTGATACTCTTTTATATGTTTTGGGGTTGGTGACCAGCTTAGCTGGCAGCCCAGTTAGAAAGGGCTGGAATAATGTTTATTTAGTTTCCCTAAAGTGAATAGGTGATGGTTTTATGATTTATATTTTGCCTTAAAGGGGCAGTAGCCCCTATGTTGTAGTGGTTTTTGTGGAGAATAAAAACTCTGTTATTATGGTTTACCCAAAAATGCATGTCTGGACTCGTATCTAAACTCGCCTACAGGCCGCTCCGTCACATATGGTGTCAGAAGTGGGACGCAGTGTCTCCAGAGGTCGACAGAAGAAACGCATGCAGAGGGCACCAGAAAAAAGAGCCACAAATCCAGACAGAAAGACAAGTATCACTGTGCTGGATAAAGCAACAAAACCAGGCACAACGGATGGTGACCCACAACAGCACTGATTCTGGAAGCAAAGCGAGCAAGGCGGCTACAGACAGTGACCCACGAGAGTTACTGATTCTGGGAGTGAAGTCTGAATACCAGGTGTGTGGGGAGAAGGAAAAAAAACCCCAGCGGGTTTTCAAAATGGCTGCGCTGAAGCAGGGAAACGAATACAGATGGTGACCCATGAGCAATACTGATTCTTGAAGTATAGACTGCCACACCGTATAGGACTACCAGATGTGATTGGAGTATATGCATGAAAAGTGTGAAAGAGTTGATGCAAAATTGCACTGAAGCAGGAGAAGGAATACAGACAGTGACCTTTGAGTGGTACTGATTTGGAAGTCAAGGTGAAGAAACAATTGGCCCTGGAAAAGCTATAATTGGAGCAAGCACTTCAGAATTCAGAGAGAGTAGTGCAAGGACAACGTGTCTCCTTGGAGCAGCGCCCACAAGCAGAACACAAGCTGCAAAGCCAGCTGCAAGGTCTGCGCGCAAGTCTAAAGGAGGCCAAGGAGAAACAGGCAGATGCTGAGGAGAAGCAGCAAGTGCTACAAGAGCATCTCGGTACCCAGTTTGAACCCGGAGAGCAGCATGAGGAACTGACGACCACACTGAGTATAACCAGAGCATTGCTGGAGGAGGAGCTTAGAGGCCATGTAAGTATGTATGAGAGGAAGCACGAAGCGGTGGTAACTGTAACTGGAGCTGGAGGAGCAGAGGGAGAGAGTGCTCCATCCCCAAAAGTCAGTATGCCCAGGATAAAGAGACATGGAAAACAGAAGCTGCTGTGACCCTAGCGACAAAATAGGCAGAGCTGCAAAATATGATGGAGTCATTGATGCAAACTCAGAGCAAGTACAGGAAAGAGGGGGAGGCTCTAATAGAAAAATTGCAGGATAAAGCTGAATTTTTTAAAAATAAAATGTAAAAAGCTCTGATGCCATTTGAGGTTAAAGATAAAGAGATTACAAAACTAAAAGAGCAAAGCTCAGTACTTCATAATCAACTGCTAGAGATGGAAAAGAGAGAACCTATAATAAAGAAAGAGTTTGAGGAAGAAAAGGCTTCTCTACAAAAATCCCTCAACATCACCAGTGCCTGGATTACAGGAAAAAACAAAGCGATCGAAAGACTGAGAAATGACGGTTCTCACGGTAGCATAGAACTTTTAACACCAAAATACCCGGATTCTTTGATTGAGCAAAGCATGAGATAAAATAAATTGTGACTTATTTACAGAATGAACATACACAGCTTGGCTTACAATTACAACAAAAACACACTTACTTTGGCACTGGGTTACAAAACAAATCTTTCCTAGTTGCAAAAAAAATAGCAAAATAATCCAGGCAGCTTTTCCTTCAAGTAGCCTCTTCCTGCTGGAGTCTTGTAACTGAACACAGCCTCTGAGAAACTTAGATGACTTACTCAGAGCTTGGAATTCTTGGACCACACATTGAATCTCAGGTGAATCTGTTACAGCATAATGACTCTCTTCCTGATGGGCTGCATGGGTTCTCATAGGGTTAACATTCCTTATACCTAACTAGTGCAACCTATCTCTCCGTGAGAATATTTATGTCCCCCTATCATGGTGTTGCCAATACTTTTGCAAACCTGGCAGAGGGGGCTTCTCATTCTGAGAATTCCCAGCTTGCGGTACCGACCACACTTCAATAAAGTGTGTCGGTAGTGTATCATCCAGGTATGCCCTTGCATAACTTTGCATTCCTTCCAGTAACCTATTGACCAGGCTTTGGAAGGTAGCCGGGGCAATCCTCATCCCGAATGGCATCACTAAAAACTCATAGAGGCCACTCGGAGTGAGGAAGGCTGTCTTCTCCCTAGCCTCCTGGGTAAGGGGAATCTGCCAGTAACCTTTACTTAGATCTTAGTTGTCAGATGCTTTGCCCCTACGAGTTCATCTATTCGGGGCATGCGATAAGCATGTGACACCATCCCTGCATTGAGCTGCCGGTAGTTCCATCCTTCTTTGGTACAAGGGCTACCGGACAAGCCCAAGGGCTCTGAGACGGTACACTTACCCCTAGGGCCAGCATTACTTCTGCCTCCCTCTCTATACTGTCCTTCACCTCTGCAGATACCCGGTAGGCATACTTATGCAGAGGACGCAGACCACCTGTGAGCACGGGATGATCTGTACTATGTGTCCTGCCCGGCTTATCCGAGAACAGAACCTTATGCTGTTCTAATCTAGCCCTTGCTTCTGCCCCTGGCTGCTTGCTTAACCGGGACCCTACCTTAACAAGAATCCCTCTAGGAAAACTTATCCTAGCAAAGATACCTAACATTGTCTCAGCTACTCTCTGAAACAGTTTCTCCATTACCGGTAATGAGTTCAGGGGTATCTGCACACAATCAGCCGCCTTACCCACTTGCTGGCAGATATCACAAGGGTGGCAGAAATCTGCCACTGCCCCTGATGCTTCCAGCCAGGAGTAAGACTGCAACAGCCAGGCTGTCATCTGAGTGAGCCCCTGATGCCCCGCTAGTGGAATGGAGTGTGCTACCTGCAATAAGTGCTGCCTATTCTCCCTGGGTATCACTAGCTGTCTTCTACCAGTCCAGACCATATCTAACCTGGTAGACCCTTGCTCCCTATACAGAAGCCCACGGTGCCACAGAAAGTGGTCTGACATTTACCTTTCACTTGCCCTAGACACGGACGCCCGAAGTCTCATACCTTCTAAGCTGGGGTCAGCTTTCACCGCATCCTTAAATTCTGTCCCTAACACTGGCCATCCACCCTTAGTCTCTAAGTCTGGGGGAACAGGAACAGGTATAGGGGAAGCTAAGTCAGTCTGTGGTCACGACTCAATCTGGCTTACCTGTTTGGTCTCTGCAGAGACCGCTCGAACTGTTGGTCCCAAATGCATGGGGACACGGGATGAATCTGCTGCGATCCTTGCTGACTGGCTCCTAGTAATCGCTGCAACAGGAGCCAGCTCTGCTGTGAACACACAGGTTACATGCCCCATGTCATTATCGGGCAAAACTTTGGCATCTAACCCAGGCAATACCCCCACCTTCCTCATGCCACGTTCGGCACCCCAATCTAAAAAGACCCATGCAACCTGGAGTGACCGTTGTCCTCCATCTGGCATGGTCACTTGCATCCCGGTGCCCGGGAGCAAATCCTCTGGTCTGATCATATAAGGTTAGACCAGGGTAACGGTGGCATCGGAGTCGAGCAAGCTGTCCGCTTGTCGATCTCCGATGGTCACCCTCCGCAGATGTTTCTGCCGGACATCATTAGATTGCAACCTGACTGACTTGGGAGCCCCTTTCTCATCCATTAAATAGCGACTGCACACAAATTCATCAGCCATCCTGGCAGCTTCCACATGGGTCTTAGGTTTACGGTCAAAGACCCATGTCCGGGGGACACTGCTGCAATAACTATTCCTGGAAAATCAAGTCCTGCAAAGTGTGGTATTTTGTAGCATCACAACCCTCCATCCTGACTCTTGGGTTCTGCTCAAGGATGTCTTCTCTTTACCCCTTTTGTTTCTAAAGCTATATCTTGCCTTAAACCCTTCTCACTGACTGCCCCAAACCTCTGGAATGCCCTTCCCCTCAATATCCGACTAGAACCCTCTCTATCCACATTTAAGACCCACCTCGAAACACAACTGCTTAAGGAAGCATATGAGTAGCTCCATGGATGATAATTGACATACATAAACCTTGGCCCCTTGCTGACGCACTTACCAGAACGCACTCCTACTGTCTCTGTACGTTCTTCCTACTAACTAATCAGATTGAAAGCTCTACGGATCAGGGACTCCTTTTCCTAAATGTTATTTTTATGTCTGAAGCACTTCTCCCCTTTATGTATTAATTATATTATTTGTTATTTATATGATTGTCACATATATTACTGCTGTGAAGCGCTATGTACATTAATGGTGCTATATAAATAAAAACATACATACATATTTGTTAGAGTTCCCCGGTGGCAAAAATTACGTGGGAAGAACAACAAGAAAATTGAAGGTCAGATTAGCAAATCCATTAGAAATATTCAAAAAGGTTTTGTCCAACACAATGTGTAGAATCCTTTTAGAGAAATGCACAATCAAGATCCATTAGGTGTAAAATGTCTGGGTATAGAAAAGGAGGAAATAAAACATTGAAGATTTCACAACAAGAGATGTATTGAATATAAACATTAAAGACCTTATCACCACATGTTCTTAACCTGGATATAGATTTTTTTGCTTTTCTTACATAAGTTTTCTTTTTATATTTCTTTTGTATTATTCTCCTGTATATCAGTATCATTTTTTTTATTATGTCACTTTTATTCTATGTCTCCATTAGATCTATATCAACATCGTATATAGTCTTCATATTAGTTTTGGATACGAGATACATATCTACCGTATATGTTTTGATACTTTTATATACATCTTTTTTGTACTTATAATAATGTATTTGTTAGAATATAACTGTATGTATGAAGATAAGATTGCATTATTATCAATATATTTAATTTCTATGACAACATTTTGCACTATGTGCTTCGTCAAGGGTGACATCATGTGCAAAATGCATAGGGATTGGAAGAGCCGTTCGTGGCGTCATTTCTTGATCTTTGGACAAACCTTGTGGACTGAGTACAGATGTAGCAGCATCCTTGCATGACAGACTCTGCTCAACCTGATATACAGTGTGATACCAACGCTTGGTTTTGCCACCAGTATTGCGTCAAAGTTTTTTAACCTGTAAGTTTGGATATTCTCTTTTTCAAATGTATACATTTTATATCCTACTTATTTCGGTGCGCCTGCCGTCTTCTTCCATATATTAGTTTATGAAAAAGCGTATTGTATGGTGCTCTGAAGAAAAAACTGTAGTAGCAGAATAATGCCTGGAAAAACAACCATATACTGTGTAGATGTCCAATAGGATGTGACCTGGTAAAAATATGATCCCACAAAGCAAAGCAGTAAGGATAAAGTCATTTACACCTGCTGGTGACCAGTAGATAAAGCATCCTATTTCTTTGACAACATTAAATAAATGGGGTCAAACTGGAACAAACTCACTTGGGGTTCTTATCCATGATGAGCAGCACGTCCAGTATATCCACTGACCCAGGGTTGGATGTGCCTCCGTTGGTAGATGGACATCAAGGAAAACAGAGGGAGGAAAAACGGAGCACTATATCCAGTGCTGGAAAATCAGCAAAGAACCACCAGGAATGCGTTCCCATAAAATAAAGATAATTTAATGGATCCAGAATAGAATACAACACACACCAATAGTCCCTTGATAAAAGACTATTCATAGTCCGAAACGCGTTCGTGTGTGTTGCATTCCTGGTGGTTCTTTGCTGATTTTCCAGTACTGGATATAGTGCTCCATTTTTCCTCCCTCTGTTTTCCTTGATGTCCATATATTATTTTAAACAGACTTACACAGTTTTTTTTAAAGATATCTATTGTATATGCCATTACAGTCTCCATGGTTAATGAATTCCATGTGTAGCCCCCTGTAAACAGCACAGGCTATACCAATCTCCCTTCTACTGTGGTAAGCCCTGTTAAGATCAGGCACCAGTAATAATCCTGGGTTTTCCCCCCTTCATAGCCCTGCCCTGAGTGGTAGATTCAGGCCTGGACTCTGCTGCAGGCATGAGCAAGAGAGGAGGTTCTGTTGACGTCACGGGAGGTGGGGCTAGCTCTATATTTAGCAGCCAACTCCGGCGAGTTAGAGTGATACCGAGAGTTCTGTTATGCTCGGAGTTATGCGAGAGTCTGCAGGGCAAGTAGTTATGCCGTGAGTCGAAGAATCCTGCGGATCGGTCCGAGGAGTTGCATGAGACCGCGGTCTTCTCTGCGCAGAGTGCAGGAGCAGCGATTCAGCTTCCCTGAGTAGAGCTGATAGAGCTATAGATCTGGTGGACCAATGCCCTAACCCCACCGCCTGGGGTGATGGGGAGAATCTAAGCCCCACTGCGAGGATAACCTCGGGGGTGGGCCACGGGGTATTGAAGCCCTAGCACAGACCATCCTGTCGGAGGAGAGACTTGGAGAGAAGGAGAGGAGGAATTATCTGTGTGGGAGGAGAGCGCAGTAATAAGTACAGCTTGGCTGTTGGTGTTGCGGCTACTGGAAGCCACTATCGTTTGGATTTGCTAATCTGCCAATAAAAGAAACTATCCTTTGTTACTCAAAGACTGTGTGTGAATTGGAAGCTATTACCCTGGGACACAAGGGGTTCTTCTATACAGGACCTGTCCCATTTTCCTGGGAGTATAGAAGATGGAGGCGCTGCACCACTAAGAGATCATGGAGGCTACCACCCCATATGCCCGGTCCTGGCTCCTCAATACCATCGCGGGAAGCTCAGGCCCTCCTGTTTTCCACAGGTATGCACCACACCGCATGTAATCCGTCCTCATGCACCCTAGACACCACCGTAGAGTCTTGGGGAAGGGGGGAAGCAGGGTTACACATGTTTAAACTGCCCTTACTGTAAGGAATAAATATAATACCGATAGATTTAATGCAAGCACTTGCTTTAATATATTAATATATATATATATATATATATACTAATCATAAATAAAATATTGTTTTATTTAAGTGCATATTCAATATTGGGAAATTAGGAGATATGTGGGGATAATAGAGGATGAGAAAAAAGTGTCACATGCAGTTCATTTAATTCCTTTTAAATACAATTACGTATAGAATGTGCTAACAAATTACTTATAAATATACAGTTATAATGTCAGATGCATAGACATTACACTGCTAAAAGGTTTTCCTGCAACATGAGTCATTTGAGTCATTTGTGGTTTGATACAGAATGTCCTTGTGGCAAATTGTAGTGTACATTATTCATCTATTCACCACGCTGAAAAATCCAGGTACAGGTTCTGTAGCTTGAAACTATGGTCTCTTTAAAAAAAGAAAACTTTTTCTTTGTTTGAACTTTCGCTTTTCCTAATAAAATGAATGCAAGTCTGCATTTGTCATGTACTTTCTTGCTCTTCAAGGCTTCTGATCATTCTGCTATGAAGGGATGTTCAGTGCTGCATTCATATTAATGAGACAATTTCTGCATTTTGAATAGCATGTCTACAGACCGTTACAACATAGTAGTTGGGCATATACCATTTACATAGTATTTGAATTGCCTGGAATAATGCATAAGGTATATTTAAACATTAAATAATGTATGATATGAGCTATTATTGATGTGTTAAATAATGGTCTAATAATCAGTGTGCAGGTCGACTACAAATTCTATACTTACAAATAGAAAGAGAGTAAAAGTCACTATTGTTACTCAGTATGTACACAAACGAAATAGACATAACCAGTTGCATACTGTGTATATTGACAGTAGTTTCTTCCAAAAAATGAGCAAACCGGATGTGTGAATTCAGAAGCCGTCAGAACCTTACATTCAAAACCATTAAGGATTTTAGAACCAAAGCCCAAATATTATTTAGAACTAAAACTAGAACTCAGGCCCAGTACTCATCAGTGGAGCTTAAAACTTTTTTATCTGCATTTTGCTGTTGTATTATTTTAGTTTTGCAGTTGTTTTATGATTTTTTTTTACTTATGTAGCCAGGTCACCTGATGGCTACTATTCTGCCCTTTGGCTGGCAGTAAACCCTGGTACAATCAGGTTGCCAGTAGTTGCTATGGGGTTTTCCCCCTTTCCTTGGTACTGCACTTGAGTGACAGCAGGGGGTGGTACATCCTGTTGTAGCTGGAACAACGGGGTGCCCGCCTCCTGGCTGTATTTAAGGGCAGGACCGCCCTAAAGATAGGAGTGTTCCTTCCCTCTGTGGAAGGCAGGTCACACAACTAAGAGCCTGAGTTTGAGGCCTTCCCATGTGCTTTCCCCTATGGGGGAGAGTGAGTGTGGACATACCCCTGCCTCCGCTAGGAAGGTGGGGAAGAGCTAGGATGGCTGCGGGTGCCCTTGGCCTGTAGTGACTGTCCAGGGACCATCGTTCAGTGGGAGCTGAGAGTACTGCATCCGGCAAAGGACTGTCGTGTAACTGTGCTGTACAGAGTGAATAAACCATTCCTGTTGTTATAAACCTTCTGCCTGGTGCGTGACCTTACTGGGGGGGAGAGGTAATAAATTCTACCGTGGGAGATCACCTTCAGTTCCTGGAGTCCACGGCACATAGAGGCGCTGCACTGCTAGAGAGAAATCTGGGGTATGAACCCCAGAAGCCTGATCCCGTATCCCACTAACATCGGTGGACGACTCAGCCCTCCTGTTTCCAGCAGGTATATGCACCACGCCTGTAATGGCGGCTATCTGCGATTGGGTGGGGGAAACACCGCTACACTTATTTAAAACTTTTTTTTATGCTTTATTATCCTACTTATTTTGAGGTTTTTTTCCTCATAAAAAACCCAAACCAAAATATACTTAAAAAAAAAAAACCCACGAAAAGTGCCCAGCATTAGTTTTTTCTACACACTGTTCTGTATTGTAGTATAATACTAAAATGGTGCAACATTTTTGCTAAAGTTAGGGACCGAGGTGACATTTTACCCTACATTTCATAAGTAAAATTTTTTTTTTTAGAACTTACATAAATATTTTGCAAAAACACACAATTTAAGATCAAATCCACCCAAAACTTTATAAAGCACTTTGAAAGCTACTGCACCGACACACTTTATTCGAGCAAATACCCAGTATGTACCTGGCAGATACCTGGAATGCGCCGCTCCTCACCTCTGACAAGCCCCGTTGCATTTGCCTTCCCAGCCTGGGTTCATGCCTGGCTGACGGGCGGCTGATCTGTTAAATGATAATGATTAGGATTTAATAGGCTGCAATGCTTCGCGTGTCTACCAGATGGCATAAATTCATGAATTGTAATGCAGTATATATATATGTACTGTGCAGTATTGCAGCCAGCGGGAATAAAATGCTTCAATCCCTGCCTAGAAAATACCTCAATGCACTCGGGCAGAAAACAGTCACAAACCTCAATACACCCGGGTATACCCGAATTCGTGGGACTAGCCGAGCTCGAACAAAAAGTGTGTCGCCAGTGTATTTGCATGTGTTTAAACCTCAGTGTGTACTGTATGTGAGTATGTACATGTACACGATTCATCCACCTTATTAAGCATGTTTTCATGTCTATAATACATTAGTGGGCGAATTCTAAAACAACAACCCAGTGATTAATCACTTTGTTAAGAAAGCCAATATTTATTGACATTTTTAATGTAATGAGATGCCACTGTAATAAAGGGTTTAATTGTCATCCGGCATGGTGTTCTTGAACAAACTGCTTCAGTTTAAGGTTCCATTTTTTTTTTTGCAATAAACTGATTATAGATTGAAATAGATGTTTTGAGGTACATGGGACACGTGGTGTGTTATTTCCCTGTATGTTTATTTACAACTTCATGCACAGATCAGCAAATGTGTCGACATTAGATTCCTTTTGTGTGTGAATATTTAGAATATTTGAATATTCTTTCCATCTTTTTACCATTTTAAAATCGGCTATCATTTTCATTTTTTTATCCATTTATTGAAGTCAAATTTTCAAATATTATCCAAGTTTATTCTATTTTTTGGGGTGAATATTTGAATATTAAAATAAATAAAAACAAAAAAACATTGGCGACCTTTTAAATAACGAATTGAAGATATGTGTTTCTAACCTTTCCCTTACAGAAGCGCACTGTTGCTTTCCTTAATAAAAAAAGATATGTACTGTAGGTTTGATGCAGGGGGTCTCCGGAGCAGGTATCTCTTGATCAGGTTTGAAGTCCCCGGTCACATGGGCCAATAGGAATCTGCAATAGGAATCTGCCAGTGACGTCACGGCTGCCTATTGGCCAATGTGATGGAATAGTTAAACCTGAACTTAGATACCAGTTCAGCTCCGGAGACCCCCTGCTTCCTAGCTAAGGGTTTTTTTGTGGGGGGGGGGGAAATATTTTTCGGGGAATTTTTTTTAGTGGGGGGGAATTTATTTATTTTCTTTCTTTGGGAGGCGTCCTTAATAGTGCTTGCTTTAGGGCGGCACATGCCCTAGGGATATGCCTTCACATGATATCGTTTCACAGTGGGCTTGAGTGTGAATGCGCCATTTCTGTGGTTTCATTCAATCAAAAGACGCCCAGCATTACGTTGTTTTGTGTGTCACGTGCAGTAACGTCTGCAATATTCGTTCTGTAGAATCTTTGGAACATTACTGTGTGACGGTGAGGGGGTAACTAGGCTCACTAATAAAGGTTAAGTCTGTTTGGTTACCTCTGATCCATGTTTTGGGGTTGAAGAGTGTCAGCTCTTGAGCCTAACCGTTGTACTGCATAACCTGTAAAATATGCGACAATAAAGATTTTATGTATTTTTGCCTTTCCAGGGATGTCAGCAAGCAGGGATTGCTAGGGTACGAGATTTAAGATGGGTTTTGCAGAGGAAGTGTTGTCAGAATGTGTCTAGGTAGTCGGGGTCCATAGTTGCTTTTTACCCCAAAAATATACCCAGGAATCATGCCTGATTCCCGGATATATAGACACATTGTCCAGGCAATATGTCCCATAGAAAATGCTTGTGCGACTCACCGCTAGGGTTCCCTGCTTCTGCACAGCCCAGAAAGGTAAATGGTGCAAAAGTATGAAAAGTGTCCCTGTAACTATGAGGGTCCCTAGGTTAAGGGGGATACCCAGTTACTGCCCAGGTTACCCAGAACCTATATAGGGGTTCATGTATTCTCCAACCATAGATGAGGTTGTGAGGGGACTCAGAGTCCAGTCCAAGTCTATAAGATAGAGTGTGGGGAATATAGGCTAATAGAAATTAAAGTGCAGATTTTTTTTCTATTCCCCATACCCAGAGACTTACAGTGGCGGACGCCTTTATCCTAATGCGGTGGATTCGGTGCAACTTTGATAACCGCGGGCAGATGAGTTTTTTTCCCCCCGGAATATGTTGCGGTATTATCGCGGTCGTTTAGGGGTCTATGCACTAAGCAGGGGAAAAGGGAGAAAAAAAAATCAGGCCTTTTTCCTGCCTGGGATTGATGCCGGAGGTCTCCGGAGCTGATACCATTAATAGCAGCACCGGAGCCCCCCGGCATGCATCCGAGGCAGGAAAAATGCATTTAAAGCCCACTTCATTACCTTAGCGGCTAACCGCTAAGGCAATGAAGGGGTTAACCAGCCGTGCCAGGTTTATTGTGGTTAGCGGGGGTGGGTGAAGGGGTTATTTGGCCATTGGTGGTTGTTTAGGGCTTGCGGGGGGGTTGCGGGTGGACTTAACCCCTTCATTACCTTAGCGGTTAAAACCGCTATGGTCATGAAGGGGTTAAGCCCTCCCGCTACCCACCCGCAAGCCCTAAAAAACCACCATTGGGGCTAATACCCCCTTCACCCACCCCCGCTAACCACAATAAAAAAAAAACACACAACAGCCCCACACTAAATAAATAAATATATAAATAAATAAATATACACACACACACACTCTTACATCACTTGCTTTCAGGAACCTTTTGACACCTCCAGCCATAAAACACATCCACACCGGGGGAAGGACTAGCACAGATAACATTCCAGAAACACTGTTTTTAAGTATACCTTTTGCTTGCTTCATTGTAACATCGCCGGAAGAAGAGATCAGTGTATCTTGAAAGCTCGCACAAATAAAAGCATTTCGTTAGCCACAGAACGGTATCATCTATTTATTTTTTGATTACTGTATATATATATATATATATATATATATATATATATATATATATATATATATATATAATATCATTGATGTGCATATATGTGTACGTTAGGGGTGTATAGGGGTTGTTGCTGTAATACATATATATATATATATATATATATATATATATATATATATATATATATATATATAATATATATATATATATATGTAACCATGCTGTAAAATGGCTGCAGTCATCTCTCCTGCTGGCAGTAAGGCCTGGTAAGTTATGGGCATGCCAGCAGTAATTATGGAGGTTTGCCCTCACACCCTGGTGAGGTGCCCTATGTATGGATGGGAGTGGTCACAGGCTCTGACTACCTGGTTGGTGATGTTAGAGTTGTGTCAGCCCCCAGAGGATACATAAGGCACAGCACTGAGCCAAAAAGTTAGTTCTAGTCTGAGTTCTGAAGGAGTTGCTAAGTAGATGAGAGGGGTTATGTTATAGTAGCTGAAGAAGGAGACTGTGACCAGGGACCTGGCACAGAATAGATATCCCTGCGGGGAGAGGGAATCCCTACATTAGGAGGACACACCTTCCAAGGGAAGTACGGGAGCAATGGAGGGCTGATTACACCCCATTGTGGAGGGCAGCTGGCCCACCGTACAATAAAGAATGTCCTTGATTATTAACACTCGCGTGTGCATGTGTGGAATTATTGCACAGAGAGGAGCACCACAGAGGAGTTCCTTGCCAGGACCATCCCCGAGTGACCGAAGGGACCCTGATGAGGTGGAGGCGCTGCACTGGATCTAGGTAGGACTCATCACACTACCTCAGCTGCCTGTATGGGTTGGCGATCCCCAATAAAACATCATGCGGGAGACTCAGGAGTCCTGTTGCCAACAGGTGCACCACCAGACACTATCACACTGTAATGGGGACTAGTTAGACCACAGGGGCCAATATGAGATTGGAGGGGTCAGGCCGGTTCACAAAAACCATTACATTTGGAGGCGCTACTGAGAGACCTGTCAACAGGACAGGCTTTTGCTAGGTCACTTGGAAACAGGGAGAGTGTCTGCTGCCACTTTGTGCTGCGTTGGGACGGACCTAGGGACAGTCAGGGGGCTGATGGCGTTTGTCAGTTCGCAAGTACGACCTAGGGGCCTGAAAGGAGTTGGGGGTTTGGAGCCGGGCTATAGCTGTCCTACGGTAGTCACCGTGAGGTAGCGCTAGTTGGTAGGATGCCAGAATGGATAGCCTGTTAACGTGGTCAGGAATCCTGGAGAGGGTCTGCGCTAGGCTAACCAAGACAGGTAGACGCCCCAGTACTGCATGGGAGCCCCAGAGTACTTTAGCCCATTCCAGACCTCTTACTGTAGGGAGCACAGACTGGGAGGAAGGAGATACAGCAGACACTGAGAGAGTGAGCCTAGCCTGAGGTAGTGCATACATGAGTCCAGCCTACATTAGGTACACATGGTGGTGCATCAGGGCAATCTTTATTGTACCGGTGTGGTGGCTGCCCCGCAGAGAGGAGCCCCCATGTACGATAACTGTTACGAGAGAATGGAGGATCCGCATGGTACGGATAGTCCAAAATGGCGACCGGAGGTTAATGGGGAAAGCACACGTGGCGTGCGCCCCACTGAAGAGCAAGCCATCGCTTAACTGTTATTTTCAAGTCTGCTCTGGAGTGGAGCGAAAGCTGTGGCCGCACCGTTCTGGTCCTGCCTAGGACAACTGGGGGCTGCCCTGGAGGACTGTGTAGAGGACATTGAAATTTTGGTTGGGAAAAAGGACTTGCAAAATGGCGGCTCCCGCTTCCCTGGGAGACCGCGTGGGCCGATGACAGACTATTCTGCGGATGCACAGATTACTAAGAGTTGGCCAGGAGTGGCGCCGGCAGGAAAACCCCGCCCTGATGGGGGGTATGGCGCGAAACCTGTGGCCACGCCTGCATGGACAGAGACTCACTCAGCCCCTGTGCTGAGTCAACCACTTAGCCTGTGGGATCCTCCCCTAATATCTACCAGGGGGAGTGGTTTCCAACTATGCCCTGTGGGCCCAGGAGCTGGCGCCCTGCCGATACCACTACCAAAAGAAGTTCCGGCCGCGGAAATCGGGTGCAAAAAAGAAGGATACTTTGCACACAAGGCAGCTGCAAGGAAGCGGCTGGAGTTGGCGGCAAAAGCAGAGCCCCACCCTGTTGGGGAAAAATGCGCGAAAGCTGTGGTCGCGCCCTCTAGGACTGAGAGAGGCGCGGCCTTAATCAAAGGACATCCTATTCCCTTGTGGGACCCGCCCATAATTGCTACCACTGGGGGCGGATTCCAATTGTGTCAGAGGAGGGAGGAGCTAAACCAAGGAGTGGCTGACCATTCAACCCCTGTTGGTCACTCGTGCGGAACCAGCTCTCAGGACAGACCAATATTGCGAGTAGCTCCTACCAAGAATATGGCCTGCTCCCCGGATGCAAACCGGATGGTTTCAACCCAACCCTACTCGATACCCGACGGGGTGTTAGTGATACGCGTGGGGGGTGCGGAGACAGTCGTAGGCCTCTGCCTACAGTGCCGACTGCCCGGCGGCGCCATGAGCACGGCCGCACGCTGTCCCCAGTGTGGCACACAATATCTGTGGCCAATGCCCACCTTCGTGCCCATACAGAACAATGATCCTGGGGGGAATACTGCTATGTTGTCCCGCGAGTCCCCCGGGGCGCTATGGACTAAAAGTGCAGACCCTGAGGAGTGTGACGTGGTCGGCTTGACAACCTACCGTGAGAAGAGAAGGCGGTCGCTGCATTCGGTGACCCCCAGTACGCTGAGTGCGGATCCCTCGGACGAGGGACCCAAAGAGCCAGTGAGTACCCTGGTCTGGCCGGTGGCAGTGCCCGGTGGGGGAAGCGGGACCAAACGGCCACTTACCAGCAGCGACAGTGGGCGGAGTCGGGTGTCCCTGGTGGAACCGAAACCGGAGAGGCGGAGCCCCGCAGTTATCGGGACCGGCGGATCCAGTGGCCATGCGGACTTGTAAGGATAGCCCTTGTCCTTGCCAGGCTCCGATGCCGTCGCCCGAGGAGGAGAGACCGTGCCAGGCCCGGACGGCGCACGTGGATGCAGAGGAACTTCCGGATCTGATCGTGGTAGAAGAGATCCCGCATGGGGGTCCATCCCAAGATGGCGACGCTTCCGGTTCCAGCGACGACGGCGTTTCCGGTAAAGGCAGCGGAACCAGCGGAAGCAGGAGGCACGCATCTCAGCGATCGGGTGGTGATTCCCGATCGACCAAGAAGGATCGGAGTACGCGGAAGCCGGAGAGGGGTGAGACGCCACCGGCGATACCACTGTCCAGTGGTACAGGACAATCCCAGGAAGGCGAGCGGGTCGGAACCCCGCGGCTTCCGACTGCCTACCCCTATGCCCGACCCCATGCCCTAGCTAAGGCCCCTGTCCCAGTCACCTGTTCCCGGGGATCATCCTCTAGCTCGGGGGTGTCGGATGGGTCTGTGGGGGTTGGAGAGAACCGGACTGGGGATAGAACGAGTAGTTTTGATTCCGGGGAGGGATTCCGGGGAGGAGGACAATTGGGGCGGGTATCTAAGTCCCGGTGGGTGCCGGAGGAGGAGGATATACCCTCTGGTGAGGCCCCGAAACACGAAAGGTGGTCCAGGCCCCGTTCTGCAGGGACTTCCGGGGTGTGCTCCTGGGGAGGTACGGAGGAGGGAGACTCTCAGGAGTGGAACGAAAAACCCAAGGAGACCCGATGGTGGGCCCCCTTATTTGAAGGGTACGTGGGGTGGATGGATCGTACGCGGTTTTTGCTACGCAAAGATGACATTGTAGACTACTGGTGGGCTAGAGGGGATTTCACGCCCGCAGAACGAAAGAAAGAGATGCAATACCGGTGGCTTATGATAGACCGGAACGAAATCGAGCCCATGGGCCCCGGTATATTAGATGACCCCGTAGATCCAGATGAGCCCCTATCATGGGTGTTACCAGGGAGAGCAGGGAAAGCCAACCTAACTAGGAGTAGTAGGGCGGAAAGGGCGATCATTGCGAAGTACAAATACTCTCATGGGTTGGAGTACCCCTATGTCCCTGAACCCCTCATGGAGGAGATAGAGGAGAATAGGGACAAGTGGCTACGGGAGACTATTGAAGAGTATATGGTTAACAAAGGGGGTGCCATTACTGGTAGCAAGGCGGAAGAGAGAATAGAGCACCTTATAAGGGTTTGGAGCATTGGGAGGAGCGTGTATAAGCATAGGGTAGTCTACAGGCCCGAGAGGGGACCGCCGTGTAGCTACCACATGACCATCCTGGACATGGGGGGTCGAGAGGTAAAGAAGCCGGACCCGAGACACTATTATTAGGCGGTACTAGGGCATTACGCGTGCTCGTGGCTGCTTGTCGGGGCGTGCTTGGCGTGATGCGTAATGTTTTCATTATGTTATTATGAACATGTGTGATGTCTAATAATGTTCCATTTTACAGTGCTTCCTGACGGAAGGTGTTCAAATTTAGGTCCCAGCCGGGGTCGGTGGGATTCACCAGGGGGAAAATGTAACCATGCTGTAAAATGGCTGCAGTCATCTCTCCTGCTGGCAGTAAGGTCTGGTAAGTTATGGGCATGCCAGCAGTAATTATGGAGGTTTGCCCTCACACCCTGGTGAGGTGCCCTATGTATGGATGGGAGTGGTCACAGGCTCTGACTCCCTTGTTGGTGATGTCAGAGTTGTGTCAGCCCCCAGAGGATACATAAGGCACAGCACTGAGCCAAAAAGTTAGTTCTAGTCTGAGTTCTGAAGGAGTTGCTAAGTAGATGAGAGGGGTTATGTTATAGTAGCTGAAGGAGACTGTGACCAGGGACCTGGCACAGAATAGATATCCCTGCGGGGAGAGGGAATCCCTACATTAGGAGGACACACCTTCCAAGATAAGTACGGGAACAATGGAGGGCTGATTACACCCCATTGTGGAGGGCAGCTGGCCCACCGTACAATAAAGAATGTCCTTGATTATCAACACTCTCGTGTGCATGTGTGGAATTATTGCACAGAGAGGAGCACCACAGAGGAGTTCCTTGCCAGGACCATCCCCGAGTGACCGAAAGGGACCCTGATGAGGTGGAGGCGCTGCACTGGATCTAGGTAGGACTCATCACACTACCTCAGCTGCCTGTCTGGGTTGGCGATCCCCAATACAACATCATGCGGGAGACTCAGGAGTCCTGTTGCCAACAGGTGCACCACCAGACACTATCACACTGTAATGGGGACTGGTTAGACCACAGGGGCCAATATGAGATTGGGGGGTCAAGCCGGTTCACAAAAACCGTTACATATATATATATATATATATATATATATATATATATATACATATATATATATATATATGAAAAATTGTGAAAGACAGCGCCCTTCTCCAACCACGCACAAACCACTGTGGCCCCAATAAAGTGCAGCAAGGTGATATCAGCACAGATAACTAATAAAAAATGGCTAAAATATGCTAATATAAAAATTCTAAAGATATATGTGGTTAGGAACTAATGATAGGGACTAATGCCCTGTATTAGATAAGTATATTATGAAATAAATACTGTATAGTGTGTGTGTGAAAAAATTGTGTGTGTGTATGAAATTGAAAAAGTCGGTGTTATATTATATTAATAAATGTATGTTGTGTATTATATGGACCAAAAGAAAATAGTGTGAAAAGCAAAAAATACCAAAAATTGTTAAAATAAAAAAATCTAAAAATTGTTGTAGTAAATAATGAATATAATAAAATTATAATAAAATGAAAAAACAATACTTAAGTCCACATAAGTCCTTGATATAAACACATGAAAGGTCCAGGCAGCTTCTTCATGGGATCACCAACCTCCCAACGAACCTATAGAAAAAAGAAGAAAAAAGCGACCGCTCCTTGTGTAAAATCAGATAATAAGGTTTAATAATCCATGGACAAGACAAATGCACACTCACACTTTGTCAGAAATAAAAAGGCATGTTATGGGACCAGCCCATGCACCAGATGAACGTGAGGTTTCACCGTCGCCCTCGGTATTGGATGCGGTGGGAGTCTTTGCAGATTGATGTTGCTGCTGTTGTGTTTGCTGGAAAGGGTTTTAACCTTTTAAACCGGAACACCTCCGTTGATTGCAGCCGCCATTTACTGCTTCCAGCTGCGGGACCAGGTTTGAATTTTACACAGAAGCGTCGTGAGTCCGAGGGAGCGGCGCGGAGTACAGAGAGGTGTATACACCGGGAGAGAGGTTCGTTGGGAGGTTGGTGATCCCATGAAGAAGCTGCCTGGACCTTTCATGTGTTTATATCAAGGACTTATGGGACTTAACACAGATGACCTTTTTTAACACTCCAAATTGAATCGTATCCACCTCTATATTTGATTGGACTATGGGACTATAAATTACCAGTCTATTCAATTGGAGTTCATCCCCTGATGAAATCCGCTGAGCCGGAAGAAACGCGTAGGGTCACGTGGCATAGGAACTACGGAAGGTGACCAGTTCAGACGCCAGAGTAAGGAGAGAGGACGTGTGTAAGGGATTCCCTTGGTCCCGCAGCTGGAAGCAGTAAACGGCGGCTGCAATCAACGGAACCGCATCCAATACCGAGGGCGACGGTGAAACCTCACGTTCATCTGGTGCATGGGCTGGTCCCATAACATGCCTTTTTATTTCTGACAAAGTGTGAGTGTGCATTTGTCTTGTCCATGGATTATTAAACCTTATTATCTGATTTTACACAAGGAGCGGGCGCTTTTTTCTTCTCTTTTCTATATATATAAATATATATATATATATAGCAGGTAATAAAGAACCATAGGCACTCCGTCTGAATAGAAAAATTGGGTGCAAATCCTGTACAAATAAATAGGCAATACGATACCGCACGTGGACGAATATCAGAGGCAGCACTCCAAATGAATATCAAAAATCCTGTATTATTCAACAAAACATCATATCCAACGTTTCGGTCCTCAAACGGGACCTTTGTCAAGGTGATGATTAACAGAGTGAACTAAGAACACATATAAATACCCCCAGAAACCCCAAAATCAACAGGTGCAGCATATAAATTGATTAAAACAAAAATCACATCCATAATGTTAAACCCCTGTGTCCTGTCAGTGTATCAGCCTTCTCTGCAGCTCCTGTTTACTTCCTGATATATAAAACGCATGTGCTGCACATACACCAGTAAATGGTTAATTAGCAGTGCTGCTAGTCTAAGAAACAAGTCAAATAACAATACACATCTAAAGACTACATATATGAAATGACAATGGTCTCTAGCTATAAGGAGCAAGCAGGACACACCAACTAATGAAATAAATAACTATATCAAATTAATGAATAACATTATGGGAGTCTAAATAGATGACCATATGCAGCACTTAAAATTAAAACACCCAATATCAAAGTGAGAAAACATACTAAATGTGAACATATATAATGATGTGTACTGACCAAAAGATTTATAATAAATAACTGAAATAACACAAATCATTACTGCAACTTATACTAACCATCAAAATAAATCATACGTTTGTCTATAATTTGTCATATTGAAATAGGTATTTTGTTATCAACCTAAAACACATAGAACTAAGAGTGCATCGAACAATAACAGCTGTAGCATGACCACACCGCAATGGCAGTCATCAGCTGTCACTCAATACACATAGATAAAGTCAGTATATAACAATGAATAGCCAAAAATACTGACTTGACGTATAAAAAGTATTTCAGGTCTATCTGGTAGAACTTAATGGACATGCTGAATCATTAATAAACATAGAACATGTTATGTCATGAACTGATAATCAGAAAACCTGTAGTGTGGACTCAAAAACATGAATGGTAGATGGCATAAAGAGTGCGTCCGCCAGTACTAGAAACATATCCATCAGATCATCAAGGATAATCAGTAAGAAACTTATTGGTGGTAAGCAAACGAATTGTATGCACAGACATGTTTGTTTTAATCAATTTATATGCTGCACCTGTTGATTTTGGGGTTTCTGGGGGTATTTATATGTGTTCTTAGTTCACTCTGTTAATCATCACCTTGACA
>NC_134484.1:15494483-15519483 GCF_040206685.1 Ascaphus truei | reverse complement strand
AATTACACTTCTTTCAGATCAGTGGCAAAAACTCAGTGTAGTGAGTAATGAGGATAAATTGAGCCATCTGAGGGGAGAAGTACGCCAATGGGGTTGGAAAGAAAAATACTGAAGGTGATGTAAGCTATTTTAGTGCTGTAATGGCTAGTGACACATTACAATGTGTTACTGGCTTCACTGACACAATAATATTTATGTAACCCCCTACACAAAGTTAACCATTTACATTTTTTAATGGATTATTTTACTGCATTTCCTGTGCTTTAATGCAGTGGAAGAAGGTAGAAAATCCGGCGCCACTGCCTGTGACAAACTCCAAGGCACTTCCGGGTATTGAAAATAACTTTATTGAGGTATCTTGAACACGAACACAGCAGGCTACACCACAGTCTCCCCCTCAACGCGTTTCACGCTCGAATCAGCACTTCGTCTTGGAGTGGGGAGATGTGGTCTGAGCCTGTGTATTTAAAGTTAAAAAAGCCCGCAAAAACGGACTTTAAATTGTTAACCCCTGATGTATAAAACTAATGTGTCTGGTCAGATACATAACTATGTTAATAAACAGATATATCTCTTATGTCCAATAAACATGTAAGTATGAACTGAGAAAGTTGTGAATAAAAAACACAAGTCTGAGGATATATTTTGCAGAATGACAAATAAGTTTATTGCTTTGTGCGGTGCACACGCAGAGGAGAGTTTCAAAATAAAACTCTCCCAACGACATGGTGGCATACAGGCCTTATTTATACACAAAATACTAAGCCCACGCCCCCTATACAAGGTTGCGTGTCGTCACTACGTAAACAAAATATGAACATGAACACATGGAGTTAATAACATTATGGGATGCCTAAATGAAATGATTCAGCAATATTCCTTATACAAGCCGTTGCCCTTTCCTCTACATACGGAACGTCACGCCCCCCCCCCCCCTTCGGAATGAGAGACAGTGCCTATCAGTCTCGTATTTTCATAACATTGGCACGTTGCACCCATTCTCAAGGTTTATTTCCAGTTAGCTGCTTGGTTTATTATCACTTTAAAATTGAAAGCAAAAATCCCTTTCAAACCGTTCATCTCATAACCCGTTCACTCAGACAAAACCTAAGATGGATGCTGACTTAAAATAGTTGCTTAGATCCCAGTGCTGTTATGTCAGACCCCCCCTTACGTCATATTCTCACTTTGTCAGAACATATATAATAGTATTACTCCTGTTATCAAATGAGTTGTGACCTAGTGATGTATCATCAGGGATATATAAAAAACACTGTATGCAACATTTCTAAAGAATAAGCCTATAGGACAACATAAAAACCACTTATTAAAGACACAGTCTGTAAATATAACCGTGTCTGTCAATTCTCAGTGTCATTTACTATTAACCTCTAGAGAATGATTAAGTTAAATATGTATTAGTTAGTCCTAATGGTAGAATAGAGGATACAGTATGCAAAGGGGGGGAGGGAAGGGAAGAAGGGAAGAAGGGAGGGGGGGGGGGAAAGGGAGGAAAGGAAAGGGAGAAACAAAAAGAAAGAGACAAAAAGTACATATACATAATAGATTTGATGCAGTGGAGCCTATTTACTGAAGTCTCCTGGCTCCAAACTGGGCTAAATACAATGCAAAGAATAAGTATACAGTACACCATACATTGTATGTTCTTTTTTTTTTTTTTAAAGAATAGTTATCCCATTTCAATTTTTTGGAGTTTTTTCCTGATAAATCTGGTGCGGTTATTTTGCACAGGGTGCAATAACAAAGACAATGTCTTCATAGCCCAAAATCTATAAATGATGACACCCCGCAGGCCTGTGGAAAAATGTGCAGATATTTTTCAAGGTATGAGCAAGTTGAAATCACATCATATCAAGCACCACCCTGATCCAGCCAGGAAACCAGCTATTCAACATGATAGACACACAATGCTCCATATACTGTAAGGTTGATAACTGGAGATCTGCAAAACTTTTGCTCACGACTACAAACCAGACAGAATTGCCCATTTTTTAGCTGCAAAAATAATACTGTATCAGGTTAGTCAGAGTTTGCAAACAAATCACTAAACATTTAAGTCAATGAGCTTTGCAATGTCTCTAGGTACCTAAAACGTACACAATGCTGTATTACGCGATGACATCTTTTTGTCTTTTTAAACTCGATTTTTAAAACCTGATGTTCCATTCATGAGAAATAAGCTATTGGAATATTAAAGCCCTAGGAGGTTAAATGGAGCTCTTCCTAGTGCAGTTAAAAAGGGTAAAAATCCAAAAATTCAATCCGCACCCCGGAATCAAAAGGCAGAATGGGCACTAAAAAAATACAGCCAGATACCACCATGGGAGCTGGACTTTTAGGTGGGTGAGGTAGCAAGAAAAGGAGAGGGGGTGAGATAGAAAGAGGGGAAGAGCAGAAGAGGGGGGGGAGAGAGAGTGAGAGAAGGGGAAGAGGGGAGGGAGAGAGAGAGGGATAAGGGGAGGGAGAGAGAGAGACCTTCAAGGCTCAATAGGATTAGGACCCACAACCTTTTTTTTCTGGGCAGCAGCTCTAGCAGTGTGTGTTAACCAGCTGATGACAAGTAGCACCACTGTCACAGCATACTTTTGATCTTTATTGCTCACACCAGTAGCCCCATCCCACTGACTTCCTTTAGAATCAGATCACTTGCACTACCTAGTTGCCATTGTCAGTTCAATGTTCCTAGTACATAAAAAGTAGCACACCTGAGATACCTGTCAGATGCAGCGGGTGTTATTTTAAGACATCACGGTGCCGTTTTCGTGTGCGCTGCTGTACTCCATGCGGTATTAACACCACATTCCCACCGTCCTCACACTGCCAGGATTACCCGCGGTTTACTGCTGTTGATCTGTTTTAATTTAATGGTTTCGGATTTCTTTGGGTGCAATTCTTCGCGTATCTGCCAGGTGGCAGAAATTAATGAATTGGAATGTGTACAGATCTGTCTGTGCTAATGTGTCAATTTGCAGGTGTGTAAAAAAAAAAGATGAAAACTAAGTTTACCACAGTGGTCCATTGTGATTCGACCTTGATCCTTGAAAGCGCTGAAGACGTTATCAAATGTAGGCGCTTCATAATAAAAACTTATATACCTCTAAGCTGTGTGCTTTTTTCTACATTCCTACACAATCCTTGCACAATTGCTGACTGGACTGCGTACCATGTGTACACCGTACATGTATAAAAAACCTCACTGTAGTTATTCATTTTTAATTTTTTCTGTAATGGTGAAATAAGGATACCTGGCGCTTAAAGAGTCACTGTGTCCATAGGAAACAAAACCAGTCTTTGAAGAGTGTCCCAAAGTCCAAAACTTGAAGTAGATGGCTGTAGTATTTCTTCACTGCTGCTATTTTTCAATACACCTGGAAATGATAGAAGGGTACACCATTGCGCAGTACTACTGATGGTTGATGTTAACCCCTTAATGTAACTTCCCCAGTGTGGACTGAGTACACTTACAGGAGTGTCTCTTTCAGGGTACAGTGGAGACAATCTGTGCTTTATTCCTTTTACGTTCTTGTGTACCACGAATCCCCTGGGTAATTCCTTAATCTCTTGGAATTTCGTGATTCCCAGAATCACCCGAGCTGCACGAACCCCCAGAGAAGGAGAGTGAACAATGGCAAAGGGGGTCACAACCTTATTAAAATCGGCTTAAACAAGCCTAACAAACCGTCTAATAAGCCTGCAATAAAAACAAGTAAATCGCTACTCACATGTACTCACATGAATACATGCGTTTCAAATCGACACGAGGATGCCGTCCGCAGCTTGTAATGTACCTCCTGTGCTTGCTCCGGAAGAGATGGTCTCTCTCACGGCTTATCCCTTCCGGTTTGGTGTGTTTGAGTCTCTCCCCCCACTCGGCTATGTTCCGGTTTGCAACCGATGGGTATGGCAGACTCCTCACCTCTCAAGTCACAGCGAGTGCACTGCTGACACGGAATCCACCATTACAGTTTCATATGCAAATTGAGGTAATTTGCGTTGTGGGAAGCCTACGGCAGCTTTGGCCTCTTGTAATCACAATTGGTTTATATTTGTATGGTTCATTTATTCACGTGTAAGTCACATTATAATTAGGTTAAGCGCAATAGTTAGGGTTATTTACTTATTTCCATTTAATATTTTCTGCAATCAATGCTGTAGCAGATAATATGGTGACTGTAGCCAAAAAATATGAATATTTCATTTCAAACTACGATTTTTACAAATTTCCACCTGACGTTCGTGGTTGGAAGAGTTCGATAAAAAAAACCTTACAGTAAGCAGCGATAAGTCTTTTTTTTGCATTGCCCCTATTGTCGGAGATACAAGAGGGTATTGGGGTGTGGTCCCTGATTTTTACAGTAGGTTTGGTCATGGCAACTACAAAAGGAGAAAGGTCGGGTTTAATCCATAAAAGATTTGTCAATCCCAATCCAGCAATGTAACAGCGCCGGCAACAGCGCCAGTACCGGCACCAGCACTGGCTTACAATAACGATCCAACCGTCAGGGAAAACCTGGTGAATGGCAATCCTTGCTACCTGTCTCCGCCTGAGCCTGAGCCTAATTTCCCGTACAGGTTGCGTGTATCAAAAAGTATTCCAGCTTTATCAGATGTTAACTACAGGTGTAGCTGGCCAGCTATCACATGTCAACTATAATGCAGACTATGGGAGCGACAATGGCTCATCTCCACACATTTGACAACGTTTATAATGAAGGTAAATGCAATGTACAGTACAGTATTAAGTTTAAAGCTGCAGTTCAAGCTGCCTGTGACAGGGTAAATAAAAGCCATCAGCTATATGCCTGGCAGACCTATGTTAAGTCTGCAGTGCAGCAGTGACTAGGTTAACTTCAGCTGGGAACCTCCGGACAATTAGTTGGATCCCAGCTGCCTAATCAAGGTGTGTTAAAAACCCCAGGCTGTAGACACATGCTGCCTAGCTGTTCAGGAGAGAGGAGATTACTGATAGAAGGTCTGTCTTTTTGTATGCTGTCTGAAGCAGGGAAATCCCGTGAAACTCTGGAGAGAGAAAAGCTTGACTTAAGGTCTGTTTTGCAAAGTACATGTTTTATGGACTGTTGTGTTTACTATGCTGAAGCGAAGCTATTTTGTTTGCCATCCTGAAGACAAGGAATTTTGTTTTGTCTGCAGAAGAAAAGCTATTTTTGTTTTGTGTGCTGTATAATTTAAGGCTAAATAAATAAGCCTTATCAAGAAAACCCTGCATGTGTAGTTGCATGTACCCTGCAACACTGCCGTTTAACAAAATAAAATATTCTTTAAAAAAAAAACATTACAGTAGTGTATGTGCATCAATACAATATGCACACAGACAAGTGATTAGCTACAGCAAGCTGCAGATCGGTACGTTCTCCTGTAATCAATCGTTTTGTTCAGGGTTATTTAATTTAATTCAATTCTTGCACAATTTTTGAAAATGTAGTCCTGCAATATGATTGACTGAGCAGTTACTACAGTAGATGCAATTGGTGGACAGCTACGGAGAGGGCGGGGCTCAAGAGCAAGAGCCTATCAGAAGTTTATTCTCATGGTACAGATGCACATGTACTGTAAGATATTACTTGCTGCTTTAATTCCCAATGACGCGACTTGACGCATGCGCAATACCGGAAATAATAGCATTTTTTTACATCAGAAAAGAAACTTTGACATCAAGCTGAAAAAGGCAAAAGGAGGGATTTTGATGGACCTCTAATATCGCATTTTTAAAACATATTTGCACATTATTAATATGATTTAAAAATCCAATTAGGCAAAACATTTAGAGTGACAGTGCAGTTTTTATTGATTAGGATAGAATAATTGTGAGCTTTATAGAAAACCTTATACAGTATGTTTGCATGTGTAATTAACTCTGCTAAGAAATCCAAAAAATACAAGTGTATATCTTTTATTCTACACAGACGAGACCACAAGTATTCTAAAGCTTGCCTTAAACTAGCCCGGTTACATTCTGGATTTGTGCTGGGTGTAACCTGGCTAGTTTAAGGCAAGTTTAAGGCATTTCTGCATTGACTAATGACCCATAGGAGTAACACATCAAGGGTCCCTGGCAGTCTCATTCAGTTTGAATGGGACTGCCAGGGACCCCCGCTGTTAATCTGATGGGCCATTAATCAATGCAGAAATGCTGGGTCTAGTTTAAGGCAGGTTTAAGGCATGTATCCAGCATTTACCTGGGTGTACCTGGGTCTTTTTGGCGATTGCCACTGGTTTGTGTTAGAATAGCCGTGGGCACTACAGTATGTATTATTTATTATTCAATACTTTCAAAACTCATATGCGTGTTATCACATTAGGCGCATGCGTGTGTGTCTCATTGGAACCTTGTTGAAACACATATGCGTGTCATCACATTTAGGCGCATGCATGTGTGTCTCATTGGAACCTTGTTGATACACATATGCATGTCATCACATTTAGGCGCATGTGTGTGTGTCTCATTGGAACCTTGTTGATACGCATATGCGTGTCATCACATTTAGGCGCATGTGTGTATGTCTCGTTGGAACCTTGTTGAAATTCATAAAGTATGGGGTTTTGGCGAGAATGACTTCTCATTCAATGTGAATTTCAAGTCTGAAAAAAAAATAGACCCCATTTTTTGTATTGTTTCTCGACATGGGCTTGAAAAACAATTTTTGCTATTCTTAGAATCAATCACTAGCTTTTTAATTCTATGCTACAGTCATGTATACTGTACTTTATGAGGTGGGTGGTATACTGTAATTTTTATTTGGGGTGTGAGTTTCAAAACATACTGATGACCTGTTCAAAAGATTTCTTTGAACTAATAAACCTGCATACACATCTCTCCCCCCCCCCCCTCCCCACACACACACAAAGTTCAAATGATTCTCATGAATTTAAAGAAGGAACCATTTTATTTGTGCAGGATAATCATGGAAAAATGAATATTACAAAAATACAGTAGGTCGCCTCTTCTTCCAAATTTACAAGTTTGTCTTTATTTTCTTCGTAATGGCTGCATTGCAGTCTGCAGTTCTTTTGTCATTGAGAGAGGGGGGTTAGGGTAGCTTTTACACATGCCCCCCCCCCTTCCTGTAGTGATGCAGCTCGGAAAAGAAGAGGTTATCGAGGATGGCCTTCATCCTAGCAGGGGTAAGTACAACTTTAAATTATTTTATGCTGACTGGGTAATGTTTTATTTTTAAGGGGCAAATGCGCTATTATCGTAATTTTCCCCATTGCATTGTGTATTGAGTTTAAGAGGGGGGTTATATTTATTTATCATTCCGTTTTAACAGCTGATATTGGTGATGATGCATATATTATTGTGTGTGCAAGAAATAGCCTAGGCTAGCATGGGTTACATCCTATGCTACCTTGTATGCAACCTTCAATCCTATTACACCATTGATACCAACTACACACTGTAGATGGTCCAGTTTCACTGAGGGGATTTTATTCACATTGTATATAGATTATTCACTTTGTTTTTTGAGATTACATATATGTTAATAAAATGTTATTATTTGCCATACATTTAGTGGGGTCTCCCAGAGCCTTCCATAGCTCTTATAGTCTTGATATTTGTTTGAGTATAGCACTCTGAGCTACTGTATTATTGCCTAACATTATACTTACAAGGCACGAGTGCAATCTGAGAGGGACTCTTTCTTGTGATCCCAAGTGGGATTCACATAGTTGTTGTACATATACGTTCCTATTCCCTCATGCACCGCCTTCCAAATATTAGCTACATATCATTATATTGGGTTGAGCGGCAGGCTCTTTCTGTTGTGTTTATCCTTGTTTTTCTGCCTGGCATTGTGGCTATTTATTCTGGTGTCCTCTACACGTGTTTCTTAGGCATTGGACATTGTCCAGGCGACGGCATGCGTGATAGCGTGCGCGGCACGAACAAATGCATGTAAGTGCATCAGTCCGGACATGTTGCAAGCTATGCTACGCAAGAAGCAGGAATTGGAGCCGACAAAAATAATCAGATTTCTCACGCGGCGGCCATGTCACTGCCGCGTCACGGCTGTGTTTGTGCCAATCAGGGTGAACCAAACCGGATGACGTTATGGCCACGCCTCCCCGTCGCTCGCACAAGGGAGTACACAAATCGCACAGGCGACAGGTGCGTACGGTTCCTTGTGCTCTGTCTAACGCGCACTACTGTATGGCCGGGGCCTTATGCGGAACTCCAGAGGCCCTGCATCCCACTTCTTAAACCATTCTGTATGTGAGAGAGTGGCCTTATAGGTAAGGTCCGTTAGGATTCCACACTAAGTATTTCCAAACAAAGAGTGCACTATGTCCAAATAAAAAGTCCTTTAATTTCCTGGACTTGGATAACAGTGTAGAATATACATGGTTCCAGCACTACAAGGACACAAATTAACATATAATATATCTGTAAACAATATCTACAAGTCCTTATCTTTGTAACATGTAAGGGTCCCAGCTTTCTCCAGACACTCTTTTGTTGTTGCAGGCTGTGTTGTCCTGCTTTTCCCAAGAAGTAAACTACTGGGCAACTTCTGTCCTGTTTCCTTACAGGCTTGTCTGTGATGTGGGGTTTTGAGTACCTGCTGTTCCCAGGTAAATCTTGGAACAAGGAGCTTCGATCCCGGCAGACTTGGTGCTAGGTGCTAGGTTGGAATCCCAGCACTGTCCCAGGCAATCCTCCTGTGACCCTCCTCTCTTGCTAGTTCAGGAAAAATTGACTTCCTGCCTTTTTTACCCTGCTCAATAAGGAGTTTATTTAAAACACCATAGTAAGCCTGACAGCTAGGGTGTGGTCTCCTTATCCTGGCAGAGGGAGTTAATCCCTTCATTCTCTGAGAAGTGGTAATTGGGAGGTGCTGAGAAGGAGCAAAAGACCCACTAAAGCAGAATGTGTCTCCTTCGGGGTGTGTGCTCCACCACACAATTTCTCTCACCACCATGTGAGGGTTGAGATGCAATGTACTGTATATGAAGTTCCGCTGCAGAGTGAACCCTTTGAGTTTTTCAGAAGGTGCAAGAGGCAGTCTGGGAGGAAGGAGGGCAAATTTGACAATATGATTCTTATGTCCAACCCTTCCAGGTGTTCAATGGGGATGTTGCAATTTCCGTCTTCACTGGGATATCGGTGGCAGCCAGCGTACAAAGGAAGAAGACTCCCTTCCCATACACCTTGCTGGCTGCCACCACTGCAGAGAGGCCAACTACTTCAGCCACAGCCCTAACATAAGCGTCAACTCCCTGGCTAGGTGATATAAGAAACCTCGCCCCATAGCTTCCTGCTTAGGCTAGGTGGGGCACCAGAATTGTTGTTGCTGGG
Organism: Ascaphus truei; assembly: GCF_040206685.1. Classification (NCBI taxonomy): domain Eukaryota; kingdom Metazoa; phylum Chordata; class Amphibia; order Anura; family Ascaphidae; genus Ascaphus; species Ascaphus truei. The sequence goes on along the minus strand of NC_134484.1, from coordinate 15,510,146 downwards.
GCCAGTTCCTGCAGCTGCCACCTGTGCCCATGAACTCGCTGAGGCTGCAGGGGTTAAGCTAGCAATAAGCGCTGGGAGAAATGCGGCCAGTGCACTGGAGGTGCTAGGCTGATGGCTGATGACCATGGTTGCTGCTCGTAGAGCGAGTGGGTTTTGGAATCAGGTGCCTTCCTTCAACACACTTCAGGAGAGATGGCTGTGCTGAAAAAGGCACTTACCTGAGGTTCCCTGGGAGATATGCTAATGTATAAACAAAGTATATTTAAATTATTCACACATCCTTAAATATATCCTTTAGAACAACCAGTCTAAGGACCCTTGTGATGAAGGGGATACTAGTGCAAGGCCAAAGAGGATTAGAACCCACAGCCCTGTCATACAGGGATGCAGCTCTAGCATTGAACTGACATGCTGGGAAATGGTGTTGTCACAGCATACTTTTCTGCTCTACTACTCACACCTGTGACTCCCTCCCCATAACTTCCTTTAAAGCAGAAAAACGTGAAATCTAATATATTTTTTTAATAAATAATTTCTATAGTATTATAATAATGATTTTTTTTTTAATTGTTAATACCATTTTGAATCAGTTTTAAAGCATCCTTTGATTTCTATAGCAGGTTTTAGCACACCTCCCCAGCAGTGCAAGATAATTGCAACACTTTCCTGTTTTTGATTATTTGTGGCCAATGTTCCAAGCAGTTTGAGCTGCAAACTGTAACAATAAACAATGTTACCATATGAATATAATATAAGCATACATTGTAGCTACTGAATTACATTGCCTGAAGGATTGATTTAAACTAAAAGGCGGCCTTTATGTTAGGCACATAATCAGGATTTTTACAAATGTACAACAGGAACATGAAATCATTGCCAGCTTAGGTAAGAATGTAGAATTATACATTGCCACATGCTTTTCATATAAAAATAATTAAAAAGAAAGAAAAAAAAGGAGGGAAAATAGTACAGTATTGTAGCTTAAAATTGAGTCCAGTCCGCGCTCTTGCTCTTTAGGATAGTGGAATGGTGGTTCCTCTCTAATCTCTTGCAGCTCTTAGTGTTGAAGGTGTCTGCCCCCACTTCCAATATGGATCCCAGCAGGAAAACTCCAACAGCGATACCAAGTCCCAGGAAAAAAGAAAAAACACAAAAGCGCACCAAGATTGAGATATGATATGTATTGACAACAAATAAAGATAATAATATGCACTTACATATATAAAAACTTTAATGGTCCAGATCACGATCGTCACTTCTATTGGTAGGGCAACAAATGGGATGAAGAGGGGGGTAATCTCAGTCTTCAGGAACAAGCCCCGCGCGCTGGGGCTGTATTCAGAGGCTGCGCTGCGTCTCTGCTTCACACGCTTGTCTGCGTGATGATCTACGTAGTGCGCATGTGCGGCAAATGAGGCCCCCTATAGTAGTCCTGGAAGTGCCCGCCCGTTTTCCGTTTCGATCGAAAATGGCAATAAAAATAGCAATAAAAACACTTGTGTGAAGACTGGCTGTATGTGTTAAACAGACCAGCGACACCCTTCGCAGACAATCTTTGCAACTTTCCAACTGCAAAAACATTAACCCCTAGTTCCTGAGATGCTACAATGCCAATGTACTACTGACAGGTAGGGGTAATGACAGACATAAATTTTATTAACAGCAGCCATATTTACCCCTACCGTCACATTGGGTTCTTTGTTTCTTTACATTAAATTACACCTTGTTAGGTGGATAATAAAAATGCATATTAAGAAAAATGAAAGTTTTTTTATCAAGAACCATGCATAAACAATACTGTGGGGGGCTCTCGTTGGATTACATGGGACCATATGAAATGGTTTAGATTGCTGGTGCCTTATCAACATCCATACTGCATCAACATATGCACTGATATCCCCAGACAATTATCACAGTGGTGCTCCGGACCACTTTATTGTAAAACATATTACTGATAACACAGAATCTTGTTTGTCTTTGTGTAGGCAAGGACAATGCCTTGTGCAACCTGACAATAATGTCCCCTTTTATCTCCCTAGTTTTCTAACACGGACCCAGGAAATGATTGGGTGACCCATGCCTGCTGCCTAACCCCATCAAAAGAGGTGAACGTGGTTGTACAGTGATGGCAAAAAACAAGCACATTCTTCTCAAGTGGACAACTATTTCTTGGACTCTGCTCAATAGAAAACACATTTTGCAATAGCCTTACTAATTAAGTTCCCAGACTTTGCACAGTGCTGCCTTTAATATTCCTTCAATTAGAGCAGCGTTACTTTCCTCATTCCCATGATTGCAATTGAAATGATTGACCAATTGAAATCGCTCATTCTGCTGCCAAATAATTACATCAGTTAACAGGAATGGCTCAAGAAATCAGGCCTTTTTTAAAGTGCTTGTGACATTTCAGATTGATAAATACCAGAATGATCGTGTCTGTTACAGATTGTGGTATAAAGGAAATATAGCAATGCTGCCATGCTGTTATCATTATTGGGAGGTTTCTTTTATGATAACCTTTCAAATGTAGTTTAAGGAATATATTGTAATTAACTATTGACCTGTTAGGTAAACTTCCCATAACCCTTTGTACCTAGAATTAACTCCATATATTCTTAAGGGTGAGTGTTTTGTTTATTTATTCTGTATATTCATATGTAGATACATAGTTACATACAGTAGTTACATAGTAGATGAGGTTGAAAAAAGACATATGTCCATCAAGTTCAAACTATGCTAAATTTAGACGACAGATACTTATCCTACATTTGAATATTCCATATTTTGATCCGGAGGAATGCAAACAAAACACCCCAGTGAAACATCATCCAATGCTGTCACATAAGGGGAAAATGAAATTCCTTCCTGTCTCACAATAATGACAATCAGATTTCTTCATTGAACGACATTCTTCCCATGTTTACTTATTTGGTATATCCCTGTATACCTTTCCTTTCTAAAAAGATGTCCAACTTTTTTTTGAAGATATCTATTGTATCTCATCACAGTCTCCATAGGTAATGAATTCAACCCTAAAAAGATCTTAATAATATTTCCATTGTTGCTGGTGAAATCTCCTTTCTTCCAACCTTAAGGGATGACTGTAACAGGGGACTTATCCCTGTTCAGTAATGTGCCTTTAATCCAGCAGTGTGGTGGTTAACCTCTGGTAGTTAATTACTAAACACCACCGGCCTGATTTAGATTGTTTACAAAAACCTGTCTGTTCAGACAGGAAGTGACTCCCTAGCTCTTACTGAGAGCTGACCCTTGGAGCTGACCAGTCTTGAGCTCTGCACAGCAGATCTGATTTCAAGACACAGGGAAAACTACTGCACCTGAAGCTGAACCAAGAAGTGAGATTTTCCCTCCAAGAAACAGATAAGACTTTTATTCTTAAGAGACTGCTTATACCTGCTAATTTCATGATATATGTTTTGGGGCTGCGAGAACTGCTTGACTAAGGGAGATGTGAATTATTGCATAGTGTTTCACTAGAAATACTCCCAAGTGAATAGAAGCTTTGTTCCCCCCCCCCCTGTGTTTGGATGAATTTCCTGATGAAAAGGAAAAGGCACAATAAAGCCTTATTATAATTTCACATTATAAACGACACCAAGTGTGTACCTCTGTGAACGTCCGTCTACATTTGGTGTCCGAGGTGGGACAAGAGGTGTCCTTGTAATTAAAAAGGACCGGAGATTTTTATGTGAAATTTTTTTTTATGCTTTTTGCCTACAAACAATCTGGAAAAAAAAAACCTCATGCAGCAGAGTTAAAGGGACACACCATTGAAACTTACAAAACCACAGATGGACTCTTTACCCCAACTCTTTAACCCAATCCCAAGAGGAGAGAGACTGCTGAAGCAGCTAAAACTTTATTTGCCTATCACAAAGCATAATATGGTCATTGAAATAGGGGGTTTGCCTTCCAGCCATAGTCAGGGTTCAAGAAGTGAGTCAGCCCTTAAAAGGGATAGGTGTTTGTTGATTTCAAAAGTTTCGCTGAAGCAGTGAATACAGATGGTGACCCACGAGTGGTACTGATTTTGCAAATAAAGGTTGCCACACCGCATAGGGCTACCAGCTGTGAATGGAGTATATGCAGAAAAGTGTGAAAATTGATACAAGACTGTGCTGAAGCAGGGGATTTTTTAGCAAACAAATGCTGAGTGTAAAATTGCCCTATAAAGGAAAAGGTTTTTCAAAGCCAATTGCTGAGTGTTGAGTCCATTGCAAAGAATGTTTTTTTTCTGCAAGTAAAAAAAAGTATGCATATTATCTTGGGAGCAAAACAGACACCAAAAGTGTGAAGTGTGAATGCCATAATACCCAAAGATGAGACTGAAAATTACTGAACTCAGGCAGAAAACCAAATTCTGTTGCTGAAGCGGAGGGATTCACCTAGCAAATAAATGGTGTATAGCAAATAGACTTTTTTACCTAGCAACTGCACATCTTGTATACCTGATAAAAGAAAATGCATGCACAGCACTGCTGATATTGAAAAAAAAAAAATTACCCAAGAAAGAAAAGTCTACAGAGATGCCTGTGAGAGCTATAACCTCTACAAGCAAAATATGCCCATCTGTAGGACTACCACAATTGGGGGTTCTAGCAAATACAGTGGCAACAGCTGCAATAGCGCCTCCTGAGGTCAGGAAAAAATTACACCTGATAGCCTAAAAATGGAGGACAAGATGCAGCGTTCCTGTAATGAACCCTACCCCACGGAAGAGTGGCCCTTCCAGTCCAATAAAGAGGAAGACATCTCTTACGGGGAACCCGAACTGAGTCACACCCACAAAACACCTCAAGAATGGTGGGGGTGTCTGAACTCGACACAAACCGAAAAGACCGCTCCCTTTCACAAATATGATCAGCAGGAGAAAGAGCGGAAGCAGTGGATCACCGAATATTTCTGTCAGCTAAAGCAGCTGCAAGAAAAGCCTGGCATATATAATGAAGCTGCTAAAACTTCAAATGAAGATGGAGACCCCAGTATCCCTGAAGGGACGATGTCATCCAAATCAAAAAGGAAGAAAAAGAAAAGCGGTTATTCACTTACCGTGGAAGTAACCGACACGTCCGCAGATACTGTGGAGGAAAAGGGGGACCAAGTTGCCCTGCAGCCTAGAAAAAATGGAGAATTTGTCCCACGGTTAACCGAATATCCAGAGGGCCCAAGGCAGAAGTCGTGTACCCCAAAGAAGTGTCTGTCCGGTGCCAACAGTGAGGAACACTCAACCAACCATCCCAGGGAAGAGGAGCCGGAACCAGTGAGTGACGATCCCTTGACCAGCCCTGAAGACGCTCTGAAAATTGCCAGGCATGACTGTGATCAACTCTGTGAAGAATTGGAAAGGGAAAAAAATAATAATGCTGAGCTACAGAAGACTGTGCTCGCAATTTACTCTGCGGCCAAGACCGAATTGGAGGATCTCAAGACTGAGCTAGATACTGCAAAGGCTACTATTTCCGCCATGAATGTAAAGCAGAGCCAATCTGACAAAATGGTGGCTACACTAAAGCGGAAGTATGAGGAGGCACTGAAGCAGATGACAGTCTTCCAGCATAGAGTTGAATGCCTCACAACAGGAGGTCAACAGTGTCCGGATAGAAGTGGACGTATCTCAGAAAGAGGTTCAGACACTCCGCAGAGCACTGGATGCCTCACATCATGAGACCAACAGCTGCCGCAGAGACTTGGAAGTTTCCAGAAAGGTACTACACAGGCTCACTGAGGAGCTGGACATTGCTAAAGAAACTATTGGTAATCTTGAAATAGATCTCAAAGTCGCTCAGAAGGAGCTTCAGACCCTCAACCTAGAGAAGGAAGTCTCACGCCAGGAGATTGTCATTCTCAAAGCAGATGTGCATAAATGGAAGGAGGACTGCAAAGAAGCCCTGAAGAATACAGAGACTGAAAAAAGAGAAAATTCAAGATTAAAAACAGAAAACTTAAAACTGAAAGAAGAAAATTTTCAGTTGACAGAAGAAGTCAAGGAAAAGTTTGAAGCAGAGCACCGACTGCAGAACTAACTGCAAGGTCTGCGTACATACATCCAGTATGCTGAGTAGAAGCAGCAAACGCTGCAGGAAGAAAAGCTGCAGGCTGCTAAAGAAATTCAAGTGCTGCAGGAACGTCTGATGACCCAGTATGTCCCCGCAAAGCAGCATGAGAAACTGAAGGCTACCCTGAGCATCACCAAAGCAACGCTAAAAGCCAAGCTTAGAACCCAGGTGACGAGGCACAAAAGGGAGCACAAGAAGGTCCAGAAACTGAAACAAGTAACTGTGGCCCAAGCAAAGAAGTTCATAGTGCTTCACAATGCAATAAAAATGTGGAGGCGAGCTCAGAGAAAGCAAAGCATGCAGATAAATTTCCTGAGAAGAGACTTGCAAGACGCACTCAAAAAACAGGGATCTCTCGCGGATGAGATTACAGTCCTTCCAGGACAAGTATTGACCCTGACTAAGCGTCAGTTTCCCACAGCCTCAAAAACCCATGAAGACAAGGGTACAGTGAGAGCTGGCAATACCGCTCATCTAAAAGACAAGGTTTCAAAATTTGAACCACCTAAACAAGCACTAGCAAAACCTTCAGCCACCCAGCAGGCAACAAAAGAAGGTACACGTGCTGAATTAAAACCAGATGAGTCCTTAGCTGATGAAGCTGAAAAGATGGGACATTCTCTGGAAGTGGGTGTGGAATTGCAACTTAATCTAAAAGGGGCTGTTTTTAAACGCTCTACAACTGCTGCCATGCAGTATGCCTACAATGGGAGGAGCACCCGAAGCAAGGGAAATCTCATGACCGCGCACGCAGAAAAGAGACTATACTTGGAGAAAGTCCTCCTCGAGCGACTGAGGGGTGCTGATCTCAAACACCTTCAGGAGGAGACACGAATAAACTGGAGAAAGGGTTCCAATCCCAACGGGACTGAGGGTTCTTTTCCTCCATCCACTCTCATTCAAGTCACAGAGATATCTAGAATGAGAGTGGAAGGATGGGCTTTGGCCGTGGTAAGCCCAAGCTTCCCACAAACAGGGGTGGTATGTAACAGGGGACTTATCCCTGTTCAATAATGTGCCTTTAATCCAGCAGTGTGGTGGTAAACCTCTGGTAGTTAATTACTAAACACCACCTGCCTGATTTAGATTGTTTACAAAAACCTGTTGTTCAGACAGGAAGTGACTCCCTAGCTCTGACTGAGAGCTGACCCTTGGAGCTGACCAGTCTTGAGCTCTGCACAGCAGAGCTGATTTCAAGACACAGGGAAAACTACTGCACCTGAAGCTGAACCAGGAAGTGAGATTTTCCCTCCAAGAAACAGATAAGACTTTTATTCTTAAGAGACTGCTTATATCTGCTTATTTCATGTTATATGTTTTGGGGCTGCAAGAACTGCTTGACTAAGGGAGATGTGAATTATTGCATAGTGTTTCACTAGAAATACTCCCAAGTGAATAGAAGCTTTGTTCCCCCCCCCCCCCTGTGTTTGGATGAATTTCCTGATGAAAAGGAAAAGGCACAATAAAGCCTTATTATAATTTCACATTATAAACGACTCCAAGTGTGTACCTCTGTGAACGTCCGTCTACAATGACCCTGTGTCATTTATACTGCTCTTGTGTTGAATAGTTCTTTTGAAAGCTCCTTGTATTATCCCTGAATATATTTATATATAGTTATCATGTCACCACTTTGACGCCTCTTTTCTAAAATAAACAATTCTTAATTAGTTAGCCTCTATTCATATGTCCTATTTTCCATTCACTTTAATAATGTTGTGACTCTTCTCTCCACTTTCTCCAGTTCCATATTGTCTTTTTTTATGTAGTTTTGTCCAAAACTAAAGCTGGGCAAACATTTTTTTTGGCAGATTTGGATCTGCAGCAGATCGGCCGGTTCCTTTGGTCTGCCAATTTCAGCAGATCAATCTCAAAAAGAGGCGATCCGAGTATTGCGGATTTTTTATTATTTTTACCAATGCACTCCGCGAATTCCGCACCCTCTCGACGGATTTGTAGAATCCAATCTGTGGATTCAGCAATCTTAAGAATCTGCCAATGGATCACTGAATCCGAGGATTAGATTCTACAATTCCTTGCACGAGTTGTATCCAATAGCGGGGTTTTGATGAATCCACGCAGATTAAAACCGACCAAATCTGATTGCCGATTTCACATCGTAAAAAATGGCTTTTGGGTTAAAAATGCAAGCAAATCCAGGAAAAGGATTTGGGTGGATTGCTCATCTCTATCCAAAACTGTACACATAGTTACATAGTAGATGAGGTTAAAAAAAGACATACGTCCATCAAGTTCAACCTATGCTAAATTTAGACTCCATTTTCAAGGTGTGGTCTTACTAATGCTTTATAGAGGTACATAAATATGCTTACTTCCCTTCCATCCATTCTCCGTTTAATGCAAGATAAGATCTTATTTGCCTTTGCAACTGCTGTATGGCTTGGGGCACTATTGCTAAGCCTGCTGTTTCAATCCTGTGCAATTGCTTTATGCCAGACACTTGACTTTATGGACTCCACTATCACTGCCAACGTTACCTGTGTTTGCGGTTATCTGAGACTTTGACTTACACTGGGTGGTTGCTTACTAGTGACATAGACCAGTGACATCAGTGGCTGCCACTTTGAGACACAGGCAGTGTCAGTGTGGGAGCCTCACTACCGGTACATGAGCCACGTTAAGCTTCAATTGTGGCCGTCTGACGAGGAGACCAGCGCCTTTGTCTTAACATGTGCCTAACATGTAATGCTTGAGTAACTTTACTTGATGTACGTGCAACACTTACCTGCTTCACTAGCAGCAGACCCTCTGGTTGTGTATTGAAGGTCACAAATTGTATCAGAAATGTATTAAGTTTCACTCCACATGTGTGTATTGGACACCTTATATAACATTGTAGATACACTGTACCACTCACTGTTTAAGATATAATCACTTCTTTATTGATATTTCACCATAAGGTACACATATCACGATATATTAATTTTATAAATGATTTCTTTACAATCTGGAACGCTGAACTTTGCACCTTTTTTTTTGTTTCCTATAATATATATAGAGAACGGACGGCTCAGTGAGTAAAGACACTGACTGGTTCAATTCCTGGTGCTGGCTCCTTGTGACCTTGGGCAAGTCACTTTATCTCCCTGTGCCCTACACACCAAACACATAAATTGTAAGCTTCACTGTGCAGGGACCTGTGCCTGCAAAATGCCTCTGTAAAGCGCTACGTACACTGGCGACACACTTTATTCGAGCTCGGCTAGTCCCACGAATTCAGGTATACCCGGGTGTATTGAGGTTTGTGACTGTTTTCTGCCCGAGTGCATTGAGTTATTTTCCGGCAGGGATTGAAGCATTTTATTCCCGCTGGCTGCAATACTGCACAGTACATATATATATATACTGCATTACAATTCATGAATGTATGCCATCTGGTAGACACACGAAGCATTGCAGCCTATTAAATCCTAATCATTATCATTTAACAGATCAGCCGCCCATCAGCCAGGCATGAACCCAGGCTGGGAAGGCAAATGCAACGGGGCTTGTCAGAGGTGAGGAGCGGCGCATTCCAGGTATCTGCCAGGTACATACCGGGTATTTGCTCGAATAAAGTGTGTCGGTGCAGTAAAACTAGCAGCGCTATACATGAACACGCTATTATTATATATATATATAAAACAAAGGGTATTTATCTAAAGTGTCTACAAGAGTTAATTTTGGAGTGAATCATCTCTGGATGTTTTCTTTCTTTATCTTTAATCATGGATGCATTCTGAATATCTGGACTAATATTCTGATTAATTTCTTCAAACAGGTATGTGTATGTATGCTGTATGCTTGCTTCAATCAATTGAAAGAGAATTGATAATCTTATTAACTATTTGGTGTGTTTGAGTTGATTAGGCAAACTCGTCCCTTAAGTGTTAGTCAAATGCATGTGATTAGGGTACTTAAGTCAGTGTAACTTAGCTGTGAGCCATATGTCTGTGTACCATCAAAAAAGTCGCATCTTAAATGTCATATCTAAAGTGTCCACAAGAGTTAATTTTGGAGTGTCATATCTAAAGTGTCCACAAGAGTTAATTTTGGAGTTGAAATTGGAGTTGAAATTGGAGGTGAAGATTGGCGGAAGATCTGGACTCTGCATTACTACTTTGCCACTGTGAGACATTCTCTTTTAATATCTGTGATTATTTGTTCATTTTTATCCTCCATTACCTGTGAAGTCTCTGCTCCTGCATCTTACTGTGCCATCCCTACTGCTTGTCCTGTTTACTGTTTCCTCACTCCTTTGTGAATGTCTCTGTTTTCTCAAACTTCCCTACTCCCCACTGCACCATTATTTATACATCCCTCTCCCAACAACTTCTATATCCCTCAATAAAAACACCCACACAAATCCTCTATTCACACCCTCTATCTACTCCTTCCCACGGCTGGGGATCTCCCCATAGCCTGAAGCCAGACATACACACCTTATCTCACTCATGCGTCCCTGCCATCTCTTCCTCTGTAAATGGTGTTAACCTTTTCATTTAATACTGACCAGCCTTAAATCTCACCCCACAAATCAAGTATCTCAATAGCCTGCACTCGTGGCTATTATCCCACACTCAGTCACTCCTACCACACAATGTGACCAAGCACTGCCATCTACAGCACTTACTCCCTCACCTACTGTCTCTGTAAGTTTCCCAGTAAACCTCTTAGATTGTAAGCTCTTCGGGGCAGGGATTTCCTTTCCTATTGTCTGATTTTGCTGCACTTATTGTGTAATTTTAATTCCCTGTACTGTATTTTTTGTGAAGTGCTGAGTACACTTTTGGCACTATATAAATAAAGACATACAATACAATACAATTTATCAAGCAGGCTGTATTAATATAATGTACATGGCTGTGGTTGCTTGGTAAATAAATCCCTTATAGTGTCAGGGGCTTTCAGCGAATTGCAGGTTCAACTTACAGTTATTGGGTTAATACTACAAGCTTTTGTTTCAAGTTTCATGCATCTTTTTTAGGCTGGTGAAAGCTGGCTTCACCATGTAGATTAATTTCCAGTAAAACAAACTAAGATTGATATATATCATTAGAATTTGTGGATAACGTGGGAATCTGATGATAAGAACTATGATAAACTATCTCTTAAAAAGGCAAATGAAAAATGACCTACAGTATAGTCAATGGATCAACATTCATTTAGGGCCAGTACAGTATTTATGGCAGCTTAATACCTTGCATAGCGCTATAGTTAAAGTAATATATGCACTATTGCAAATGACATGTTGGCATCGAGAAAGTTTGTGGAAGCAATAAACGATATACTGTACTATAGTTACACGGGCAATTTGATTATAATATGTAAGCTCTGCAAATATGTTACTTTCTAACAAGATAATATTATCTGCAGAGTGGTAATGGTACCGCAGTGAGGAATAAGCATTGCCTTTCTGGTTTTAATGAAAGCAGCATCATTACATAACTTATTTTTTCTGGAAAATTGAGAGGGTAATTAGTACAAATAGAAACATTCAGATAGCGCTTGTTATGTTTTGTCTTGATTACATTCCCAAGGTGAAAACAGCATATTGTAAATCCAATTTCCATATTCTGCTTCAAACAAATAAAGTTAGAGGACTATGTGCTATTCATTAGACATTTATATAAAAAATACAGCATTTTACATTATTTGATATAATTGTTTGTAACTTGTATATGATGTAGTGCCTGCTAAAGACAGAATAAAGAATAGTGTAATAATACTACAATAATGATATTATGTTAGTTACCAGAATAAGGCGGTATCAAATTCCCCAAAGTTGGAGAAACCAGTTTAAAACAGGTCTGGGGCAAAACGAAATGACCCTTACTCATGAGAATACACACATTGAAGTATTGTACTATGTATTTTGTCACATTGGATCTAGTATTGGGTATTGTTGTCGTTTCAAGCTAAAATTAAACTCCTGAATCCACAAAGTGAAAGTTCCCATCGTATTAGAATATAGTACTAAAAGGTAAGGCAGGAGAGTAATAAAAATAGGCAGAGGGCAGGGCAGGCTGCTAACTGGACTGATCAATAACAAGTTGTATTGTATGACTTTATGTATATAGCGCCATTAATGTACATAGCGCTTCGCAGCAGTTATACACGTGACAATCATATAAATAACAAATACAAATAATGGGTCATGGGAATAAGTGCTTCAGACATAAACGTAACATTTAGGAAGAGGAGTCCCTGCTCCAAGGAGCTTACAATCTAATTGGTGTGTCAGAGGCACTTACAGAGACAGTAGGAGGGCATTTTGGTAAGTGTTTCTGCAGGGGGGCAAGCTTTATGTATCATGTGTCTAGTAATATCTTCGGTGCTACACATATGCTTCTTTTAGTGTGTTTTGAGTTGGGTCTTAAAGGTGGATAGAGAAGGTGCTAGTCGGGTATTGAGCGGAAGGGCATTCGGTGTTGGGCAGTCAGTGAGAAAGGTTTAAGGCGGGAGAGGGCTTTAGATACAAAGGGAGTAGATAGAAGACATTCTTGAGCAGAACGCAAGAGTCGGGATGGTTCATAGCGAGAAATTAGGGCTGAGATGTAAAGAGGGGCAGAAGAGTGTAAAGCTTTAATAGTGAGGAGGAGAATTGAGTGTAAGATACATAGGGTGACCAGATTTTCAAAATGAAAAACCGGGACACATAAAAAAATTATTTATAAAACAAATTACATCATGTGATGCCCCCCCGTTGCCATGACAACAAGACACTGACGTCAGGTGGTGACATGTTGCCATGACAATGTGGAATCACGTGATGCCTCTGCGCCATAATGCGTCCCGTTGTCATGTCAACTTGATGCCGCGTGACGTCACGGAGCGGCTCGTTGTTATGGCAATGAGCATTACGTGACGTCACGCAGCCATGTTGACAGAATTTGGAGGGGAGGATACAGCCAAAGGCAAGATAAATAAATATATAATAGATCTAAAAAAATGTTATCTCCACACAGAGCCACTGACCCACACACACACACACACACACACAGTCACTGACCCAAAGAGCCACTGACCCACACACAGAACCACTGATCCACCCACACACACACACAGCCACTGACACCCACGCACACACACACACACACACAGAGCCACTGACCAACAAACAGAGCCACTGACACACCACACCCACACAGAGCCACTAACCCACACCCACACAGAGCCACTAACCCACACACACAGAGCCACTGACCCACACACCCACACACACAGAGCCACTGACCAACACACACATATACACAGCCACTGACACACACACACACACACACACACACACACACACACACACACACACACACACACACACACACACACACACACACACACACACACACACACACACACACACACACAGCTACTGACCCACACAGCCACTGACACACACACCGCCACTAACCCACACACAGAGCCACTGACCCACACACAGAGCCACTGACACCCACAGAGCCACTGACCCACACACCCACAGAGCCACTGACACCCACAGAGCCACTGACCCATACACACACAGAGCCACTAACCCACACACACACAGAGCCACTGACACCCACCGAGCCACTGACCCATACACACACAGAGCCACTGACTCACACACCCACCCACACACCCACACCCACAGGGCCACTGACACACACAGAGCCACTGACCCATGCACACACACACACAGAGCCATCGACCCACACATCCACAGACCCAGAGCCACTAACCCACACACCAACACAGAGAGCCACTGAACCACACACCCACACACAGAGCCACTGACCCACACACCCACAGCCACTGACCCACACACCCACAGCCACTGACACACACACACACACACACACACACACACACACACACACACACACACACACACACACACACACACACACACACACACACACACACACACACACACACACAGCCACTTACCAACACACACAGAGCCACTGACACACAAACATACAGCCACAGAGCCACTGACACACACACACACACACACACACACACACACACACAGAGCCACTGACTCACACACACACAGAACCACTGACTCACACAAAGCCACACACACACAGAGCCACACACACAGAGGCACTGCCCCCCCTGCCCCCACACACAGGCACCCACAGTGTCAGTGACACACACACACACACACACACATCCACACACACACACACACACACACACACACACACACACACACACACACACACACACACACACACACACACACACACACACACACACACACACACACACACACACACACACACACAGAGCCAGTGACACAGACACACAGAGCCAGTGACACACACACACACAAACACACAGAGCCAGTGACATACACACACACACACACAGAACCAGTGACACACATACACACACACACACACACACACACACACACACACACACAGACACACACACAGAACCAGTGACACACACACACACACAGAGCCACACACTCAGAGTCACACACACAGAGCCACACACACACACACAGAGCCACACAGACACAGAGCCACACAGACATAGAGCTACACACAGAGCTACACAGAGCCACACACACACACTGACCCACACACACACATAGCCACAGCCACACACACAAACACACACACACACACACACAGACACACACACACACACACACACACACACACACACACACACACACACACACACACACACACAGCTACTGACCGACACAGCCACTGACACACACACCGCCACTAACCAACACACAGAGCCACTGACCCACACAGCCACAGACCCACACACTGCCACTAACCCACACACAGAGTCACTGACACACACAGCAACTGACCCACACACCCACACCCACAGAGCCACTGACACCCACAGAGCCACTGACCCATACACACACAGAGCCACTAACCCACACACACAGAGAGCCACTGAACCACATACCCACACACAGAGCCACTGACCCACACACCCACAGCCACTGACCCACACACCCACAGCCACTGACCCCACACACACACAGCAACTGACACACACACACACACACACACACACACACACACACACACACACACACACACACACACACACACACACACACACTGACCCACACAGCCACTGACACACACACCGCCACTAACCCACACACAGAGCCACTGACCCACACAGCCACAGACCCACACACCGCCACTAACCCACACACAGAGTCACTGACACACACAGCAACTGACCCACACACCCACACCCACAGAGCCACTGACACCCACAGAGCCACTGACCCATACACACACAGAGCCACTAACCCACACACACACAGAGCCACTGACACCCACCGAGCCACTGACCCACACACCCACACACCCACACCCACAGAGCCACTGACACCCACAGAGCCACTGACCCATACACACACAGAGCCACTAACCCACACACACACAGAGCCACTGACACCCACCGAGTACTGACCCATACACAAACACAGCCACTGACACACACACCGCCACTAACCCACACACAGAGCCACTGACCCACACAGCCACAGACCCACACACCGCCACTAACCCACACACAGAGTCACTGACACACACAGCAACTGACC